>NC_142571.1:25435000-25692500 GCF_041283825.1 Pyrus communis | reverse complement strand
GAGAAGGTTGTGTGTAGATTCGTCCATGACTTCTTCATCCATGTATGTGTTAAACTAAGAAACACAGTAGCATTTCAAATCAATTTCATATCTCAGGCCTTATGGGAAGACTTTGTTATATACACTGCAACATACAACTTTACGATTCAAAATACAAGTGACAGCACGCTACACATGCAGCAGCACCATCTGCTGTCTTTTGACAGCACACATGGGAAAGACTTCATAAGCAGTCTGCAGGTATGTATTGTTGAGAATACTTCAGTATTTGTATATGTAGAACATACTTGATGCAATGGTTATGATTTAGTTGGTTAATTCTTATGTTCTTGGCTAGTTTGTTATAGAACTTGTATAGTTGCTCTTACATGTGGTATCAGAGCCTGTGAATTTAACAACTAAATTCGATAAAAAAAAAATTGGTTCCTAAAAATCTGCAATGTTGCAGCAAACTGAGCCTTTTATATCAAGTCTGTCTTTTTGGTTTTCGAAGAACAACTAATACGACGTCGTTTATAGCATACCCTTTAAAGTTTAATTTTATGACCGTTGGCTGCTTAAAAGACAAAGAATAGGGTTTTGTCTTTTCAAAATTTTGACCGTTAGCAGTCTGAACAAGGTGAGAACTTGCAATTCTCGATCTGGGTTGGAGATTTTCTTCCCACGCCAGCATAATTGAAGATGTATGTACCAAATTAGTAAAGTACATCTATATTTAAACATCATAATTTTGATTTTGAGTGTATTGCTTCCGCTGCAGTTGGTTATGATGTTTGTAGATTGAGAAAATTTTGGTTTATTAATCCTCCTTGTTGATGCGAGAATTATACGCGCATAAATTAAACCCTCTTTTTGACAATTGTAGTATAAGTATAAGTAGGGATCGTTCTGGACCGGGGATTAGGAGGGATTGTTAATCACTTGGATTTGACTAAAAAACGTAAAATAAAGTTTAAAACACTATACTAGACTCAAAGAATGCAAAACTAAACTTTAAATCACTAAGACAAACCAAAGACTCAAAATGCTTTAAAACATAAACTAAATTGAACAATAAGGAAAAAGGGGGGAAGAGTTTTGATTTGACGAAAATTGAAATAACAAAACAAGTTAATAAACTAAGCAGAATGTAAATGTGAATATGGATGATGGAATAAATGGAATGAAGGCTAGCTAAGGGGTTCTTCTCCACACATGTTATACTTGCATACAAGATTGATTCTCAGTTGGTCTTTCGATAAATTATGAAACTCAATGCTCCAAGTTAATTAGGTCCGCTTAAATTAACTTTCAGATTTCCCTAAATTCATTGGATTGAATGAAATACGCATTACAACCAAATTATTCTTAATCAAAGTCCCTAACTATGGAATACGCATGATAGAGACATTCAACAAAGATCATTAAGTTCAATGAAAATTAGAAGTGTTGACGAGGCATTCGTTACTATGGAATACGCATGAAACTTATGCCAAGAATTCGTTTAACGCGGTTGTTTATAAGCAACCTCCACTACTTGTGAATATAAGTTCATAACGATTAGGTGAAACTCACTTATATTCTAGCGTCATATTCATGCATGAAAATTAAGCTTGCAATCTCAATGAACATACATAAATAAGTTATCAATCAAACAGTTAAACGAATTGAATCCACAACTTATGAAATTCCAACCAAAAGTAATCAATTCATATTGCAAATATAAACATAGTTTCGAATCACCCCCTAGCTAAAGGGGGATTAGTTCCTCATTACTTTGAAATCAAAGAAACACCTAAACATTCCAACAACTCAAACTTGAATTGTATGAACGTTTAGGCACTCTTCTCTTCCATTCCTCATACGTACAAAACAAAGAGAATTGAATTTAAACTTTGAAATCAAAGAAACACCTAAACATTCCAACAACTCAAACTTGAATTGTATGAACGTTTAGGCCCTCTTATCTTCCTCGTTGTTGTAGCACAAGGTCTAAGGTGAGGTTTGGGGAATTATGGAAATGGATGAGGAATGGTGGAAATGGAAAGATGGTTTGGATTCTAAGGAAGTGTTTGAGGGGTGTTGTGTTGTGAAATGGAATGAGATGTGAATTGAATGAATGAATGCAAGGGTATTTATAGGAGTAGTGGAGGGAACATATGGCTATGTCATTTGTAGGTGAAGTAGGTGGATGTTGTAGGTGAAGTAGGTGGATGTTGTAGGTGAAGTAGGTGGATGTTGTAGGTGAAGTGGATGTTGTAGGTGAAGTAGGTGGATGTTGTAGGTGAAGTGGGTGGATGTTGTAGGTGAAGTAGGTGGATGTTGTAGGTGAAGTGGATGTTGTAGGTGAAGTAGGTGGATGTTATGTTAAGTGATAAGTGATATGATATGTGGTTATGATATGATAAGTGGTTAAGTGGTGATGATAAGTGATAAGTGATTAACTGATATGATATGTGGTGATGATAAGTGATAAGTGCATGTGGGTTAACTAATGAAGGAAATGCATGTGCAATGACAATGTGTTAGAATGGATGTGTGTTATGCATGGCATGATTGGGATTAGGAAAGGTTTAAATGTCCTAAAACTAAAGAGAACAAGGTTCCAACACTTTGGCTCCAATTAGGTCTTCAATTTCGTCCAACACTTTGGCTTCAAGCATAAGCTATCCGTCCTTAGCCCAAAAGTGCTCCAAAAGTCTCCAAAATGCATCTTTTTGCTCCTTTAGCCATTGGGACCTACAAACACACGAAAATAGCTTAAAGTACTAAAATAACTAAAGAAACATAACGTAAATGTACGAGAACAAGCCATTTAAGTCGCATAAATATGCTCCTATCAAATACCCCCACACTTAGCTTTTGCTAGTCCTCGAGCAAAACAAAAAAACAAAACAAAAAGAACAAAACACAACCTACACCTTCCAACAATCGTATCAGGGACTTCCAATGCACATGACAAGTTAAAAATCATTATTCTCACAGATTTGAGCCATCTTTACACTTAAGTACATTCTTAATCATAGTCACCACATACTAGTTCACAATTAAGCAATTAAAACACATTTCAAATGTAGTAACATGCCTTTAGAGAATTCCCTCAATTTCTTACTAGATGTACTCTCGTTTTTCACACAGATTTTCTGACTACACACCCTACACTAGGTATATGTGAGAAGATTGATGTAAACATGTAGACGAACACTCACATATGTTATAATAAGGAAAGCATTTTCTGGAGTTAATAAGCATGTTTAGATATGATCTCATGAATGGAATGCTACTACTTAGACGCGAGAACCAGTGACACCATAAGCTCATACCAAGTTCAAACTCCACAATTGAAATACATAACACTCAATATAGAAGTCAAAGGGTAGTAACGGGGCTAGGGTATTGGCTAACAATGAAAGGTGAAGGATAAACAAACATTCTTAAAGCAATAGTGAGCAAAGTATTGAATTAGACACTTAGAATTCCCTTAAGAACGCAGAAGTCAACTTTGAACACCCAAGGGAAAATCACACAAAACTTAGGGCCATATTCAACTTTTTGGACCCTTTCTTCAACCATCAATGCTCGTGAGTTCATTCTTACTTATTTTCACTCCTCCTTTTTTTTTTTTTTTTTTTTTTTTTTTTTTTTTTCTTCTTCTTTTTCTTTTGAATCTCAAAACATACATATAAACGTAAGAACAAACTTTTACTCCCCCACACTCATTTTCTTGCATAATGTAACTCAAAAGGAATTCATTTAAGTCATGCTCACTAAACTTTAAGAACAAGGGTATAGGAAAGTCCTACTCTAAGCTAGGTAAGGGGTGATGTGGGTAAACAAGGAATAAAGGCAAAACGAGGCTCAACGGGGTTAAAACTTACAACATATACGAAGTATGGGAAGTAAGGCTATTTGGCTATGGTGGTGGTCACTACACAACTTCTTCTTGAATATGTGTTATGCAAATCAATAACATGCTTTGAATGAAATGGGCATGAGTTCTAGCATTTGGAACTATATGATGAAACGCCTTCTAAGTAGTAACCAAGCAAAGAATAATGAGATCATGCAACGACTTTAGAAAACAAGAAATCACAGATTATACTCTCCAAAGAACGTTATAGGCTCAAGTCTCTCAGGGTTGTAGCGTTTGTTTGAGTTCCTTCCTTCAAGCATGTTACAAAAACGAATTTTTTTCTTTTATGATTGCATGTGAAGTCATACATTATAACCATAACCAAGCATATACCAAGAGTAAATCAAACTTTTCTCTATGTTTATAACTCTTTCAAACCGTCATGCAATTATAAACCAAATCCTTATCATTGTGTTGGAAGGTACCCTAAGACACAAACACACAAAAACGACTCAAAACACTCTTTTTAGGCTTTTCAAAACAATTTTTTCAAATTTTTATGGTATTTTCGGAGTTATAAAAACAAAACATACTAAAACACTCTAAAACAACTTAAAAACACCTTAAAACAGTAAGGAACAACATTTCAAATTATGGGCGATAAAATCCCACGAATTTGCATTAACAACATTAGTTACCCCCCCACACTTAAATCAAACATTGTCCTCAATGTTTTAAGCTTAAAATCATACAAAGCATAAGTAAACACACAAAAAGCATTTAAACATACTAAACATGGCAGAATGTAAATAACAAAGAGAAGAGTTTAGAGACGCAAATCTGGTTGTGGAATGTAAATTCCATCTTCTCCTTGTTGATTTCATTGAGGCTTGATGTTGTTGATTCCACAGGGGTTCCTCCCATCGTTGATTTTCCTTTGTGCTACTCTTGAACTGGGCAGCAGGATTCTTTTGGTCTCCCCCGAAGGTCTGAGCATACCCCTTTGGTCTGTTTCTTTGTTCAATCTTTCCAATTCGTATTGAAAAGGGTTGGAGGATAACTCAGCCTATGTTTGTCTCCACATGCTTCAATGTATCATTTTCACTTGCCTTACTCGCGCCCCTTTGCAGAAGTGGTCCCTTCTTCGGAAGTGTATCAACCGTTGAAGATGACTACTCGAGAGCAACGCTAGGTAAGCAATCAGGAATAGATTCCAGGCAGTTGGCTCCAGACCGGAAGACTGACTCCAAGTGCTGGCTGATTGCTTCTTTTACTTTGCCATGCAAGTAAGAACAAGGACAAAGAAAAAGACAGGGAAAGAGCATGATATGAGATACTTTTGCTTTTGACCTTGATGATATGAGATACCTTTGCTTTGAAGAAGCGGTGAATGAATCAGCACATGCTTCAATCCGCCGTTTCCTCCTGGGTCATATGTACTCCAGGCATCTGGTATCATCTTTGGGGAAGAAGAAAGAATTGAGTATTTCGAAAGGCTTTGCTGGGAGTGCGCCCTCAGAGGTGAGGGAGAGTTGGGCATTTTCTTCAGGTTTGCCCTGCCATAAAAGACGAAAGTCGACATATATAGAGATAATATCAAGTGGTGGTACTTTTTACCCTTGTCGACAAACGTTTTGATCCCGCAAATCCGACTTTTTGAAATAGTGGCGCCTCTTCGATCTTTGAATACGCCTCTTCGATTTCTGAGCAGGCGCCCCTTCGATTTCTGAACGACGCCCCTTCGCTTTCTGAACGACACGTGGTAGTGCAGATGCGGCTCCTTTTGACAAAGCTGCACACGTCTTCTGAAAAGCAGAGAAAGTGTCGCCGGATTTTGCGCTTGTCGGCTAAAGATGTGTAGTTGCGATGATGGCCTCCACGTGCTTTCAGCTTTGTCAGAAATCTTTTGACAAAGTTGAACGCGTTTTCTGAAAAGTCGAGAACGCGTCGCCTTGATTACGCCGGAAATTCCGGCTTTTTGAATTGGTGGACGCGTCGCCTTGGCTTCTTATAGAGCTATCGATCACCACAACAAACACACTCTGAAGAACTCCCATTCTTGAAAATCGACTCCGACCCTTTGAAAATTTACTCCATCAACCCCTTCTCTTTGAACACTTTTGAAAAATGGCAAACTCATCGAACCTTAGCTTGGAATTGAGCCTTAGCAGTGATGCGGCCGCGCCGCGTCAAGGTAACGTATGGCGCCCTTCTTTCTTTTCTTCTAACGGTCCTCTCACAAGTGAAGACTCCGTGATGCAGGACGCCACAACAGCTACAATAGTAGCTAGGAACCTCCTCACTCCAAAAGATAGTAGGCTGCTGTCAGGACGGTCCGATGAGTTGGCCGTTCAAGAGTCCCTCGCACTTAGTGTTCAGTGTGCGAGTTCTGTGTCCAACATGGGCCAACGCCTGCTTGCCCGCTCCCGTCAGGTGGAATCTTTGATGGCAGAGGTGGAAAGTCTCAAGCAGGAGATCAAACTGCTTAAGTACGAGAATAGAAGTTTGCACGTGCTTGCCAACAACTATTCGACGGGTATGAAGAGGAAGCTTGATGAGCTACAAGAATCCAATGGTCGGATGCAAAGTGACCGTCAAACTGACCGTCAAAGGCTTGCGGCTTACTTCCAGAGGCACATTTTTCCGGGCTCATCCAGCGTTTGGCCAAGTATTGAGGCCTCTTCTTTGATGCCTCCCGCTCCGATACCTTCCGCCCCGATGCCTTCCGCCTCGATGCCTTCTGCTCCGATGCCTTCCGCATCTATGCCTCCTGCTTCTAGAGTTTTGCCCAGTATTGGGGCTTCAAGTAAACGCCCTTTGTGAAGCTCCATCATTCTGCCATGTTTTTTTTTTTTTTTTTTTTTTTTTTCATAAATAAAATCAAACAGCATGGAATTTATCTTTGAATGGGCGGTGATACTTGAAATGATCCGGTAATAGTTTAAATTCCAGATTGGGTGCCTGAATCATTAACCACATGTTAGTATAAAAGAAAATTGAAATTCGAGGAGGCGGCTTACCTGTGTGCTCCAAAATGAACTCCAGAATAAACACCCCTTCGAAAGTTATGACTTGTCCCGTGTCATAAAATCCAACTTCCTTGGGAATTGTGGTTTCAAATATGTCCTCTTTGATGCATTCTACATCTTCTCCAGCCACTACCTTCTCTTGAATCATTCTTCTTGGTGTACAAAGTCCTTTGAAGAATTCAACACCATCTAAAACTTGCTGTGTTGTACCAAGAATTTGAATAGCATTTTGCTCCTTTGGGAAGGCTTCCACGATGTCCTTTTTACTCTCTTCTTGGTTGGGAATCAAAAACCTGCTAGGAAAAGGGACATTGGGTGGAATAACATCAGAATAACATGGAATTGGGACGTCCTTACTGGTGGTGGGTGGTTTAGAGGGCTTAGGGATCTGCGGCAAGGGTTGTTCTACCCTTGCCGTGTGCATGTCTTCTTCTTCCTCCTCAATTAGCAGCTCTTCATCCACTTCTAGGCTATGTTTGGACATTTTTAGGTCAGCTCCAACCTCCATAGCACTTCCCAAAGTGATAGCATTATGGATTTCAAAATCTTCCTTCGAGTTTTCAATAGTTGAGTTGGAGAGTTCACTTTGCTCTTGAATTTGTTTCATGAACTCCATAATCTGCCCAAATTGCTCGTCCAATTTACCCAACTCCTTGGCTTGATTTTGTGACCCCTGCGCCAAAGAGGTTAGTAATTGAAAATTTTTATCATTATCCATGGACATACTTGAACTTGATTGGAATTGTTGTGGGGGAGGTTGTGGTGGCTGCATAGGTGTTGTATTGAACTCATCATATGGTTGCCAATATGCTTCTTGTTGAGCCTCCTTGGCTTGATTTTGTGACCCCTGCGCCAAAGAATTTATTTCATTAAGAATTTGATTATAATCTATTGGCAAACTTGAATTTAATTGAGCATATTGCATATGAAGTTGTGGTGGCTGCATAGGTCTTGAATAGAACTCCTCATATGGTTGCCAATATGCTTCACGTTGAACTTGTTGATCTTCCCACCATATAGAGTTTGAATGATCCCTCCAATCTCTTTGTGGACATTGATTGGCTTGAAATCCTTGCCTATATGAAGCACCAAATGTAGGGACACTCTGCATTGTGGTCCTTTCGGCATACGGCGACAATTTAGAAGTAAGATTTGCCAATTGAGCTTGAATGCTAGCAAAATCCATATCTTACTTCTCTAGTACCTAAAATCAAAGAAAGAGAACTAAATCAAATATCAAAAGTAACAACAAACAAAGAAAACAACATTAAGTTAGAAACTAAAACGAAAACAACTAAACCAAAAAAAAGAAAAGAGCCAAGGGATTGGCAAATTTGCTAATCCCCGGCAACGGCGCCAAAATTTGATGCGAGAATTATACGCGCATAAATTAAACCCTCTTTTTGACAATTGTAGTATAAGTATAAGTAGGGATCGTTCTGGACCGGGGATTAGGAGGGATTGTTAATCACTTGGATTTGACTAAAAAACGTAAAATAAAGTTTAAAACACTATACTAGACTCAAAGAATGCAAAACTAAACTTTAAATCACTAAGACAAACCAAAGACTCAAAATGCTTTAAAACATAAACTAAATTGAACAATAAGGAAAAAGGGGGGAAGAGTTTTGATTTGACGAAAATTGAAATAACAAAACAAGTTAATAAACTAAGCAGAATGTAAATGTGAATATGGATGATGGAATAAATGGAATGAAGGCTAGCTAAGGGGTTCTTCTCCACACATGTTATACTTGCATACAAGATTGATTCTCAGTTGGTCTTTCGATAAATTATGAAACTCAATGCTCCAAGTTAATTAGGTCCGCTTAAATTAACTTTCAGATTTCCCTAAATTCATTGGATTGAATGGAATACGCATTACAACCAAATTATTCTTAATCAAAGTCCCTAACTATGGAATACGCATGATAGAGACATTCAACAAAGATCATTAAGTTCAATGAAAATTAGAAGTGTTGACGAGGCATTCGTTACTATGGAATACGCATGAAACTTATGCCAAGAATTCGTTTAACGCGGTTGTTTATAAGCAACCTCCACTACTTGTGAATATAAGTTCATAACGATTAGGTGAAACTCACTTATATTCTAGCGTCATATTCATGCATGAAAATTAAGCTTGCAATCTCAATGAACATACATAAATAAGTTATCAATCAAACAGTTAAACGAATTGAATCCACAACTTATGAAATTCCAACCAAAAGTAATCAATTCATATTGCAAATATAAACATAGTTTCGAATCACCCCCTAGCTAAAGGGGGATTAGTTCCTCATTACTTTGAAATCAAAGAAACACCTAAACATTCCAACAACTCAAACTTGAATTGTATGAACGTTTAGGCACTCTTCTCTTCCATTCCTCATACGTACAAAACAAAGAGAATTGAATTTAAACTTTGAAATCAAAGAAACACCTAAACATTCCAACAACTCAAACTTGAATTGTATGAACGTTTAGGCCCTCTTATCTTCCTCGTTGTTGTAGCACAAGGTCTAAGGTGAGGTTTGGGGAATTATGGAAATGGATGAGGAATGGTGGAAATGGAAAGATGGTTTGGATTCTAAGGAAGTGTTTGAGGGGTGTTGTGTTGTGAAATGGAATGAGATGTGAATTGAATGAATGAATGCAAGGGTATTTATAGGAGTAGTGGAGGGAACATATGGCTATGTCATTTGTAGGTGAAGTAGGTGGATGTTGTAGGTGAAGTAGGTGGATGTTGTAGGTGAAGTAGGTGGATGTTGTAGGTGAAGTGGATGTTGTAGGTGAAGTAGGTGGATGTTGTAGGTGAAGTGGATGTTGTAGGTGAAGTAGGTGGATGTTGTAGGTGAAGTGGGTGGATGTTGTAGGTGAAGTAGGTGGATGTTGTAGGTGAAGTGGATGTTGTAGGTGAAGTAGGTGGATGTTATGTTAAGTGATAAGTGATATGATATGTGGTTATGATATGATAAGTGGTTAAGTGGTGATGATAAGTGATAAGTGATTAACTGATATGATATGTGGTGATGATAAGTGATAAGTGCATGTGGGTTAACTAATGAAGGAAATGCATGTGCAATGACAATGTGTTAGAATGGATGTGTGTTATGCATGGCATGATTGGGATTAGGAAAGGTTTAAATGTCCTAAAACTAAAGAGAACAAGGTTCCAACACTTTGGCTCCAATTAGGTCTTCAATTTCGTCCAACACTTTGGCTTCAAGCATAAGCTATCCGTCCTTAGCCCAAAAGTGCTCCAAAAGTCTCCAAAATGCATCTTTTTGCTCCTTTAGCCATTTGGACCTACAAACACACGAAAATAGCTTAAAGTACTAAAATAACTAAAGAAACATAACGTAAATGTACGAGAACAAGCCATTTAAGTCGCATAAATATGCTCCTATCACTTGTATCATTAGCGTAATGAATAAACTTGTATTCTGATATGCTAATTGTGTTATTAAGAACCATTGAACAAAAATCATGTTATCTGCATATTGAGGATATATTATCATTCTGGTCCTTCATAATGATATGATCTGGGAGTTGGGTCATATCACATATTGACGTTAACTCGTTCGTTGTTCTATTGTTTCTCTTGTTTTATTAAAATCTGAATGAGAATTGTCCTTTTCTGGGAATTGGTGTTGACGGGATTCTGGCTGATAACTTTGGTGATGGCAATCCACATGGATGGGTCTCGAGCATTGATCGATAATTTGTTTCGTTGATTTGGAGTCGAGGAAATGCAATCGGGTTGACGAATATGGGTCCAGTGGATGCATTCAGGTAATTCAGTCCACTATTTCATGCATGATTAATTGTTCTCTTATGTGCATGATTATAGTGTGATGAGTTAGAGCTTGATGAATTAGGGCTTTTGTTATTTCGAGTATGCTTGTTTATTTATATATATTATGAACACATGATTAAACTCGAAATCCCTATATAGATGCCAACTTGTGATTTATGTAAGATGTTTGAAATCATCTTTTGCTGCATAATAATAATAAATAGCATAAAAAAAATTAGTGTAACATTTGATCTATATATACTCTTCTATTTTTAAAGAGTCTATGGTTATGATTAAAAATTGATATTGGTGGAGGATAAAACTTGTTCATAAACATCATCTATTGTTCTCTCTATTTGGTGTTGGGACATATACGATGAATATCAATTTGGGATGGAATCATTTTGACTGGACGTGTACTCCATAAAATGATATTGTCTGAATGAATTTTGGCAAATACATATGCTTAATGACTAAGTGGTTCTAAATATTAAACTAATGGAATTTGGATGGCATTGTTCCTATTTATGATCCTTAAACTAAATGCATCAGTTTTGGTTCGAGTATCATGTAGGGAATTTATTGCTTATTGAATATGGATATGGAGATAGCATTCGTGCATAGACATCACATATTGATGCATGCATACAAGAAAATATATGAACAGATGAATGAACATATATATGTGAAATATGTTTTGGGTAGAATTGTTATTGTCCATATATGCGGATTTGTATACATTGGTGTAATTTGGGTTTTATTTTGTAATGATCTTATTTTCATTAGTTGACCCAAATTAGATTTTGTGGTGATATATATTGATCTTAGTCTTAAAAAAAAAAAAAAAAAAAAATTACTTGTATGATTATATAGGTCAAGCTATAAATTTTGAGAATTAGCTTGTGTCATCCATATACGAGGATGATAAACAAATTAGCTTATGTGAGATGTTGTCTATATTTTTGTACAACACAAATTGACATTGACAAATGCATATTGATTTAATTTATGAATTCATAAGGAAGCCTGTGCTTATTGTATTATGAAAATCATGGAGTTTAAGATGCATGCTTATTGTATATGTATATTTGTGATTTCATTTATGATGCATGCTTCCGCTATTATGTTTTGGTTGAAATCACAAATAGGGAGGAAGATGAACTTTGAGTTCTTCAGAAGAAATAGTGGTCTTGATTATCTCATTTTAATCAAGACATATTGTTGTGATATATATCCAGACATTATCAAAATTTGGTTGATCTTGCTCGATGGATATTGAACTAGTTAGGATCAAATTGAATGCAAAAATATTGTGCTTGCTATTCTAATTTTGATCATTGTTGAAAATGGTGATTTTGGGTTTATGTGAGATTAGTTTTTGTGAATGGATTGAGACTATCTTTTGATACATAGACTGTTTCCATAATGGTTTAGGTGTATATGACTAAACTCAAAATATGCAATTGGTAAGGAATCGGGAACCAATTGGTTCATATCTCCGGTTTCTTTCTTGGATGTGCAGTACATTCTGCTTATGCTTAAGTGGGAGAATCATATGTTTGAATGTACGCATAAGGCTAAGAGTATTTAGGCCGGCCATTATAATTCATATGGATTAAAAAGGAAACGAATTTGGTTTCCATATGGATTCTAATTAGTCATTCATTGTATTGGAATGATTTTTTTAGTTAATATAGTTGCTATTAACTTGTACTTAACTTGGTTGTGTTAAGTATGGCCTAGATAAGTGGGAGCAAATTGGTTTGGTTTTGCTATATTGGTTCACATAATTACAAAGTGCAAATTAAGCATGTTGTGACTGTTGGAAATGTGCCCTAAAACCAATCATATGATGATACTTTATGGACATTTCACATGTTAAACTAATCTTGTTTAATATTAAGGGCAAACATTATTGTTTGAGCCGTCTCATATAAATGTTATATGCTTAAACGATAAGTCCAAGGAATATGTGATTGGAAGAATGCGATCTAAAGAAGTTAGATTCATGAGACCATTCTTTCGTTGACACATCCTAAACGTTCCTGATCATAGGATTGTCAATTGGGCATTGACAGTCCGTTAAGATCAGTACGTGCTATGTCTTCTCTCAGGGAGAGTGACTAGTCTCGAGTCATTGGTGTGTGTGACATCAAGACAAGTATGTAGGTGCTCAATAGAGAATGAGTTCACTGAACACGATCAACGAAGAGTTCTCATATTCATGTCACATGAGAACTCATGGTTGGGATAATGCAAATTAGTCTTTTGACATGAGGCATCACAGTTGTCTTGTGGTTAGGTCCTTAATCTTTGATTATGTCAAAGTCACTCCATCAGGAGGGTGTCCACGACATCGTTGGGGTTAAGCCACTTAGCCATGGAGGCAAGTGAATGCGCAACAAGGGATCTCTAACCTTCAAACTGTTTGAGGGAGAATACTCTATGATATGATTAAGAATCTTTGGCCAAAGTATGAATGAGATTTAGGAATGTGTTCCAAATCACATTCAAGGTAATCATATAAGCACAAGACTCACATTGGATAATAGACATGAATAAACTATCAAACCAAACAATGTGGTCAAGAGTATTGTATTAGAGAAAGACCGTATTGCATTTGTAATCCTAGAACTGAATAGGTTCTCCACCTCTTCTGATTAGCTTGGGTAACCATGACATGCTGCTAGGCGTCAACCATTGTTTGTGGAAGCCCTAAAAGTGTATTATCACTAACGGGAGAATTGAAAGTAAGTTTCAATTCACAATCGATTTGAAAGAGTTTGAATCGCCCACTGCCTCGCTAAAAGGAACCTAATGGATCGTACACCGCGTAAGGTAGAGATTGAAGATTCAACGGAGATGAGTAAGAATAATTAAATGGTTTAATTATTTATGGCAATGATTAATTAATATGATTATTAATCAAACGAATAAGTTCGTTAAAAGACATCGGGATAGTTTTGGACCTTAAGGCCCAATGGGCTTCGAACGTCAAGTCCATTGACTTAAGTTGTGTGACAACTTAATGAATAATGATTCACAAAGGCCCAAATAGCCCAATGAATACCCTAAGGCCGGCCATTTAGAGAAAGAGTGGGTTTTGGACTTATTTACAAGTTTGCCACTCAAATGAATTAAGGTATAAGTGTGACTTTATAGCCAAAATTCATTAGGGTTGTTTTTGGGGAAATTGGAGAAACACAAACTCTCCTTTCTCTCTAGAAATGGCCGGCCACCCTTGAGGAAAACATCTAGCAATCTTACTTCCTCAAGGTCACTCATTTCTTCTCCAATCTTACCTTGGTGTGGAGACTTAGAGGTTCTCAATTTTGGGAACTTGGAGAAACCTTTTCATCCATCCAAATCCATGGATCTAAGATGCAAGGAATGAAGACCCTCTCTTTGGGTGATTAGCCTTTGCTTATGCAAAGAGGAATCTACAAAGGTATTGATTTCTCAACTCACTTTGTTTTGAGTTGAGTCTTGGTTCACCTATCTACTAGGCTTTGAAGTTCATGGGTTAAGTTTTGTTTTTGAGTGCATATAAACATGATTCCGCCTTTTAATTGTTAATTGCATGTTGTTGATGTTGCTCAAATGAACTTGTTTTTCACAAATCTTCCTTCAAGTGGTATCAAGAGCCTAAGTCTAGTAGTTGGTGAATCCCTTTGGGTTTTGTAGTTCATAGTTTGTGATTTGAATGTTGTAATTGTTACAAGCTTTATTCTTGCTTCTTTGAATGTAAATTTTGTTAGAAAATTTGCCATCTCAAATGTTGTAGATGTAGTTCATATGAGCATGAATTTTGGAGCTAAATTTTGGTGCCATGTTTTTGGGGAAATTCGGCCAAATCCAAAGGGTGGATTTTTGGGTTCTTGTTTGACTTGTTAAAAGTGTTTTAAAGTGACTTTTGGAACCCCTATGTACCCTAGTATGGTTGTATGTTATTTCCCTTAAGTTTGAGTGGTTTTGGTATGTTTTTGGGTGAAGAATGTTCATGGAGCTCTTATGGGTTTTCATGGATGTTCTTCATTGTTCTTGATATGTTCTTGCCAAGAACAAAAGGTTTGGTGTTTTGATTCAAAGTTTTGATTTATTTCATAAAGTTTTTGTTTTGAAATATTTCTTATGTTTAAATATCTTAGATATTTGTTTTGAAAAATTAAAGAAGTTTTAGTGGGTAGGTGTGTAATGATTTATTCCATTTCACACACCCCACTTACAAAACTTTGAAATTTTTTATTACATACTTTGCTTCAATGGCCGGCCACCCTACTCAATTAGGGTCCTTGTGGGGCCCTTATGCAATTACATAAAGTTTTGATACTTTTGTGTATTTGTACTTTGACCCAAAAGTTTACGTTTTTACGTAAAGGTCCAAAATCACTAAAAGGACAAATTGTTTTGCTCCTTTAATGAAGTTTTAGCTTTTGTGGAAATTTTTGGGTTCTAGTTGTAATTACATGAAGTAGTGGACTTTTGGGTTTTTATAAAGTGACCCCAAAAGTTTAAGTTTTTGCAAGTGGCCCAAACAAGTTGAGGTCATAGCATTTTGGCCCAAATTAGGTAGAGAACAAAATTGTTTTGTCTCTTTAAATGAGAATTGGATTTTCATTTCATTTAGCTCTATTTAAATCAATTCTATGGATACAAAAACCAAATGAAAATGTTGCATTCAAGTTTAATTAGTTAAAGCGTTAATTAATTAAAGAAAGGGTGATTATGAACCTTAGCCTACGATAATTGAGCTATATGAATGGCCGTTTCAAATTTGTTTGAACCATGGGAATGTGTAGATTAAATTTTGGTTGTAATTTGATATGATCAATTGTTGTAAAAGAGCATAAGCTCTTATTTACTTTGAAGTACTCCTTTCTTGTTTTATTCGATATGCATGAAATTGGAGTAGTTGGGTCCAACGCCCAATAAGACAACACGCCTTAATGTGATTAAACGCGTAACTAAAATCAATCACCATCCCTAGACCGAGATTCAACACTAGGCTCGTGTTGAATCGAATCAAAGGTTCATAGTTATCCTAAGGCCCTAAGGCAACTATATAGTCCATCAATGAATGCAAATCTTATGTTAGTAGTACCATATAGTCTTGCTTTAAAAACCGTTTTAAAAGCATAGTGGGAGTATTATATACTACTAAATCAATCATATGGACCAATAGTTGTAATAGGACCAAAATGTTTTAATTGGATTAAAATGTATGTTTATATGTGATGAGACCTAAAACCCTTAACCAAACCATTATTAAGTTGATAAGCGAGAGATGCTTTGAATATCTCTTCGTGGCCTTCCACCGTGGTAGGCTCCAATCGTTTGTGACTTGTACACCGGCTTCACCCTATCATGGGGGAGTACAAAGTGCATGCTTACACTCAAGAGGAGTCTATATGCATATGATGAGGTGAGTGTAGGCAACGAGGATGGCCAATATCATATCATTGTGAGGCTATTCTTGAACCCCTTCATGAACTAAGCATGGTGGGAATAACTTAACTAAGTGCAATGGCGCCGATATCATATCATTGTGAGGCAACATTCTCTAGAGGCCAAATAAGATGGGTACTTGCAAGAGATGCAAATGAGTAAGTGTACTCTCTCATTATTATTAATGCTAGCCGATATCGTATCATCGTGAGGTGGGCTTGGTAATAGTGAGCCTCCCATACCCTACTAAGAGTTTCCTCCAAAACTCTCGAATTCCGATGAGGGATATGGAATTTGCCAAAAATAGTGGGTGGTGCTATTTGATTTAAAGACCCGAATCAAATGGCTTAAAATCAATCAATTTATATTCGTTATGTATTTGTTTACCAATATATTTGCAAACGCTATCCAAAACTTGACAAAGAAAAGCCGAATGCTTTAATTTCCGGACTTAGTTCTACAATCCCATAGATTGTCTTTAATGGCTTGTAGATGTAACTAAGTAGTCTCATCCTCACAATCTTCCTATTGATAATGTATCATTGGAAGAATATGTTAGATAAGTCTAACATGAGAAGGACAACACTTTTAATGTCATAATTCTTCAAATACAAATTGTTGTATGAAGAAATGAGAGTTGCCTTGAACAACTCTTGAAAGTTTGTAATTATGTTTAGAACATAATGGTTGGTTGACAAAAATAGTCCATCAACATGGACTTATGATGATTTTGAATTATTGAGTGTTGAAGTGTTAAACCACTTAACGAGACGGAAATTAGGCAAGGACTTCACCTTTGTGTCCCTATCCTAATGGTTCACTAAGTTTATTGTAAACTATATAGTGAACAATAACCACACACTCTCCAAATTGTTTGATGTGTATAAACACAATTGAAATAAGTTTCAAGAGAGATAGTGGGAGTTTAGGGACCATGACTATTGTAGTCAAAAGAGAATTCAAATGAAGAAGGCAAAATAACTCCAAGGGAACAAACTTTCTTTATGAAAGGATGGACATTGGAAGGGGTATTTGCAAGAAATGTCTTGCAAAGTGTCAAGAACACACCTTTCGAAGGTGTTGTAATATGTTCTTGAAATAGTTCAAAACAGTTGGTTCTTCTACTTGAATGTTTGATTCCGTATTAGTAACTATGTTTTACAATTGTTGTAAAAGTGTGCTAATAAAAAGTAGAAGATTAATGAGAGAAGAGAAAGTACTTCACATTCGGAAAGTGAATCGAATATAGATCTCTGCGAAAGCGGATTGTGCTTGCTTCCTCATATGAACTACCAAAGAAATTGGAAAAACCAAAGATTGTCTTTATGTTCCAATTTTAAGGAAATTAATTGTCTCTATAGTAGAGATGATATAGTAGTATTAACTGTTTAGAATACGATGATGCAAGGTAGTGACTAATCCCAACTGAGTTGTGATACCTCTAAAACATAAATTGCGAGTTGGTAATAGATGGATGCATTGGATCGTTAGACCCGGATCCAACACCTTCTTGTTATATTGTATAGAGGCGAAATGTTCGAATCTTTATTCTTTTGGAAAGAAGAAAGAATCACAAAGTTGTTGAGGATAATTCACTTAGATGTTAGTGGCACTTGTCCACAACATAATACTACTCATGTTGTATGACATTCACCGAAGATCACTCTTGGTTGGACTATAGTTTACTTTGAATAAACACAAGTCCGAATACTTTGCAAAAGGTTTCAAAGAATTCAAGAAATGTAAGTTGATGAGTAAGACGTCTAAAGAATTTACCTCCTTAGATTTGATCCAAGGAAAAGTAACACTTTAGATGAGTTTCCTTGAAAGATATCAAGGAAAATAGCATCATAAGATAATGTATTTCTCCATTAGGAGAAGAATGAACATGAATAAGATTTAGTTCGTTGGACATTATCAATTACCCATATATATATGATATATACTTCTAAGACAACCTAGTTCCTATACCACAAGCTCCAAGGTAGTCCAGAAGGATTTATAAACCGTTTTAGTTGAATGGTTTGAATTTTATGACTATGTCATAGAGTTGCACCTCTTAATTCGAAAGAAATAAGAATGAAAATCCTTATGACTACATTGAGTGTATATACGATATATACTCAAGGAAATGGTAAAGTACCATTTGACCTGAAATAATGAAACCTTCACAGCTAATTGGTAGCTTAAGGTGACTACACTCAAAGAGAATGGTTGACTTTGAAGAAACCATCTTTGACGTAGTCTTGGTTTCAATTAATTCGAAGATTGCTAGCTACAACTAAATGTTGATTTAATGTTTGGACATAATATGGGTTTCCGAAACCATTATTAAGATAGTCTTGATAATATATGTCTAAAACTATAAATCACAAGACAGGTTAGTTGTAGAGATCCATCCATCATGGATCTTAGCAAGCTAGTGGGAGCTATAAGCATCTTATGAGAAAAAGGATCAAATCGTTTGATTTCTCATAAAGATGTAAATGAATCTTTTGTTTACTAGATTTACAAAAGATTAGTGGGAGTGAATCATATTCCTAAATTTGAATATATATACATGATATATATTAATTTTGAAAATGAAAGGAATTCTTCATCGTTAAAGTTATGACTTTAAACATTCTATGATGATAGAATGTATATGGGAGACATAGTCTATATACATGGGATGGAAATCTATAATGATAGATTTCAAGATATAATTGGATTATATCAATCCTTAAAATAGACAAGAGATGCTAGGAAGTTTCTCATATGATGATAAACTTAAATTAGAATGACAATTCTAGTGAGACTAGGAAGTTGTTCTTCTGAAAGGGAATGTACCCTTTGACTCCCAAAGAAATAATGCGTAAATAGAATCCTTTATGCATACGCAGAAAGATGATTTATGTATTTCATATTGTATGAAAACATTGATATAAGATGTACCTAGAAAGGTACAAGACAATATCAGTGCAAGCCCAGGATTAGAACCATGGCAACTGTCAAGTGAGTCCTTAAGTATTTGAGAAATACTAAAGGATATATTACTCAATAATTGAGAAAGAATTAGAGTAAAGTAATGGAAGCGTAAATGTATTAGATTATGAATCTAATCCATCATTGGATATTTCTTCATTATGAATGAAGAGATAAACAGATATCTCTTTATTATGACTAAAAGGTATTTGGATGGAAACATTAAAGTAATGACTTTAGTGTGTTCCATTATGATTGCAAAATATATTGCCATATAGAAGTTTACAACAATGTTGTTTGGATGGGAAAGTTCATTTATGAACTCTCTATTCGGTTCCAACCAGAAAGTGTATGACACTAATGGGGCGATAGCTCAAGCCAGGGAATCAAGGTCTCATCAAGGTCCGAACTCAAATGAGAGACTGAACCACATGATTGAGAATCATGTATAATGGTGACGTCGTTATTCTCAAGGTTGCTTCTATGGATAACATATAGATATCCATTGTCTAGGCCTACTACTCAGCCATTTATGAAATGACTACAGAAGAGGTATCATCACTGATGACTAAGCTGATTGGCTCTAGTGCAAGTGGGAGATTGTTGGAAATGTGCCCTAAAACCAATCATATGATGATACTTTATGGACATTTCACATGTTAAACTAATCTAGTTTAATATTAAGGGCAAACATTATTGTTTGAGCCGTCTCATATAAATGTTATATGCTTAAACGATAAGTCCAAGGAATATGTGATTGGAAGAATGCGATCTAAAGAAGTTAGATTCATGAGACCATTCTTTCGTTGACACATCCTAAACGTTCCTGATCATAGGATTGTCAATTGGGCATTGACAGTCCGTTAAGATCAGTACGTGCTATGTCTTCTCTCAGGGAGAGTGACTAGTCTCGAGTCATTGGTGTGTGTGACATCAAGACAAGAACGTAGGTGCTCAATAGAGAATGAGTTCACTGAACACGATCAACGAAGAGTTCTCATATTCATGTCACATGAGAACTCATGGTTGGGATAATGCAAATTAGTCTTTTGACCTGAGGCATCACAGTTGTCTTGTGGTTAAGTCCTTAATCTTTGATTATGTCAAAGTCACTCCATCAGGAGGGTGTCCACGGCATCGTTGGGGTTAAGCCACTTAGCCATGGAGGCAAGTGAATGCGCAACAAGGGATCTCTAACCTTCAAACTGTTTGAGGGAGAATACTCTATGATATGATTAAGAATCTTTGGCCAAAGTATGAATGAGATTTAGGAATGTGTTCCAAATCACATTCAAGGTAATCATATAAGCACAAGACTCACATTGGATAGTAGACATGAATAAACTATCAAACCAAACAATGTGGTCAAGAGTATTGTATTAGAGAAAGACCGTATTGCATTTGTAATCCTAGAACTGAATAGGTTCTCCACCTCTTCTGATTAGCTTGGGTAACCATGACATGCTGCTAGGCGTCAACCATGGTTTGTGGAAGCCCTAAAAGTGTATTATCACTAACGGGAGAATTGAAAGTAAGTTTCAATTCACAATCGATTTGAAAGAGTTTGAATCGCCCACTGCCTCGCTAAAAGGAACCTAATGGATCGTACACCGCGTAAGGTAGAGATTGAAGATTCAACGGAGATGAGTAAGAATAATTAAATGGTTTAATTATTTATGGCAATGATTAATTAATATGATTATTAATCAAACGAATAAGTTCGTTAAAAGACCTCGGGATAGTTTTGGACCTTAAGGCCCAATGGGCTTCGAACGTCAAGTCCATTGACTTAAGTTGTGTGACAACTTAATGAATAATGATTCACAAAGGCCCAAATAGCCCAATGAATACCCTAAGGCCGGCCATTTAGAGAAAGAGTGAGTTTTGGACTTATTTACAAGTTTGCCACTCAAATGAATTAAGGTATAAGTGTGACTTTATAGCCAAAATTCATTAGGGTTGTTTTTGGGGAAATTGGAGAAACACAAACTCTCCTTTCTCTCTAGAAATGGCCGGCCACCCTTGAGGAAAACATCTAGCAATCTTACTTCCTCAAGGTCACTCATTTCTTCTCCAATCTTACCTTGGTGTGGAGACTTAGAGGTTCTCAATTTTGGGAACTTGGAGAAACCTTTTCATCCATCCAAATCCATGGATCTAAGATGCAAGGAATGAAGACCCTCTCTTTGGGTGATTAGCCTTTGCTTATGCAAAGAGGAATCTACAAAGGTATTGATTTCTCAACTCACTTTGTTTTGAGTTGAGTCTTGGTTCACCTATCTACTAGGCTTTGAAGTTCAAGGGTTAAGTTTTGTTTTTGAGTGCATATAAACATGATTCCGCCTTTTAATTGTTAATTGCATGTTGTTGATGTTGCTCAAATGAACTTGTTTTTCACAAATCTTCCTTCAGTGACTTCTGAGTTAATTCTGCTATGTAACAGAAAAGATTCTTAAGTTCAATACTTTAAAATGCATAGGTAAGTTGTATGTGAGGTTAAGCTTTTGTTATCCAAAAGATTTGGTGATATGATAAAGCTGTTGATTATATAACTGTGCTATTCATACAATTATGAATAATTTTAAGTTGATAGCCTACCGTCAAGAATGTTTGGTATTTTTTATATCAATTTTGGGCTATATGAGTGGGAGTAGACGTCTTGGTTTCCTCTTGAGCTTAGATACATTGCTATGAACATGAACTAGACATTGTGATTTGTAAGTTAAATCTATATTTTTTGTTGTAGAGGCAATTATAAATTCATTGTTTTGGTTTATGTAAGCTGATTGTGTCTATGTACTAGTGTGTTGATGAATGACTTATGTGATCACCTTTATATTGAATTTGATATGATTATTCACTGTTATGAATCATACTTAAGTGGGAGAATGTTAGAGTATGAGTGTGATTCATATGGTTTGGTAATAATCCTTGTTGTCTCAGATTGCTATAAAGAAGTCTTAATATGTTTATGAGAGTTAATTTGACTTTGGTTTGGATTGAAACTCTGTGTTGACAAGCTTAAAAATAGAACTCATACAAGGATTTGGTCTTGTATTCCTTATAGGATTATTATAGGGTAATCCAGAGTTTGTAGTATAAAAACCACAAGCCCCTGCTCTCACAAAAATACGCTCTTATTGTTTCAATTATCTATAACTTGGAGAGCATTGAGTTTTGCAGAGAGGAGAAGGTTGTGTGTGGATTCGTCTATGGCTTCTTCATCCATGTATGTGTTAAACTAAGAAACACAACAGCATTTCAAATCAATTTCATATCTCAAGCCTTACAGGAAGGCTTTGTTATATACACTGCAACATACAACTTTACAATTCAAAATACAAGTGACAGCACGCCACAAATGCAGCAGCACCATATGCTGTCTTCTGACAACACATACGAGAAAGACTTCGTAAGCAGTCTGCAGGTATCTATTGTTGAGAATACTTTAGTATTTGTATATATAGAACATACTTGATGCAACGATTGTGATTTAGTTGGTTAATTCTTATGTTGTTGGCTAGTTTGTTATAGAACTTGTATGGTTGCTTTTACATTTCGTACACAGCCTGCAAAAATAAACGTTAAGCGCACCTCTTGCATTGTTAATAAATTTACACAATACTGGTTTGGTACTGAGGTGCTTTTATAAAAAGTGGGTATAAAAAAAAGCTGAGCTTAAAAAGGTGTTTGGTAAACACTTAGGGTACGTTGTTGCACCGGACTATCTCATACTGGATTAGTTTCAGGGACTAAGTTGGACTGGCTTAGATTAGACTAAGCTAGACTGACTTAGTGAACCGTTTGGTGCAGTGTCGGACTAAAAAACAGAATAATTAACAAATCTTAATATTATATTATTTAATTTATATTATTAGTATACTCCATTCTTTTTTTTTTTTCATAACAATTCTCCATTTTTCTATTCTCTCACTCCCCATCTTTCTTCTCCGTCTAAGGCAACCCAGTCCCCAGATCATCCCAATCGCCATCCAAACCCAGAAATAGAATCTTGGCCTCCCTGGGCCACAACCCATTGAAGCAGTCCAGTTAGAAACATGGCGGCAACTTATTCTTCTCCAGGAGCAGATTGGTGGAGTTATGAGTGAAGGACCAAAATACCCATAACAATTGAATGAGGAGAGATTGAATACAAAAGATGTCTGGTGAAGCGTTGCAGGTTCGTTATATATGTGTTTGAAAATGGTTTTGGGAGAGAAAGATTGGGAGTCGATGAAGCCGAGGAACTAAGCAGAGAAGGGTTGCCTCTCGACAACGAGCCCGGCGATAAAGCATCTCAGGGATGGGCGAATCTGAGGTCTCGTGATTATGGGTTCAGGGCGAAGGGGAAGAGGGTGGTGGCTGTCTGGTGGTGTACAAGGGAGAGTGGGAATGATGTGGTTGACGTCTCGTGAAACAAAGAGCAGAGAGGGGTCTTAGCTTGTCTTATGGTTTATGGGGACTCTCGCTAAGAACCTCTAGCGATGTCCTTAGTCTAGGCTAATCCCAGCTAGTTTCATTAACATTAGTCCCGTGCAACAACAAACACAGGAGTAGAATAATATTTAGTCCAGTCCAGTCCAGTCCCACTTAGTGAGGGCAAACAAAAACCCCCTTAAAAACAGCTTATTTTCACAATTGTGGGTGAAAATAAGCTGAAAACGTGAAGCAGCAAAAATGAGCTTATTCTCACAGCATAGCAAAAGGAATTTTTTTTTCAAAGCACAGCAATACCAAACCAGCCCTCAAATTGCTCATTTGGTGGTTTTGGTAGCCCAAGTATCAGGCCGGGTAGGCAGAGAAATCTTATTTTAGAGAGTTTGTTTTGGGCGTGTTTGGCATCGTACTTAAATGTTTTCATAATTTTTTAAAAATATTTCTTAAGAACATCTTTAAGGAACAATTTTATTTAAGATTCAAGAACTTGTTTGATATGAGATTTAAAATGGTTTTAAAATTTTTTAATTAAAAATACAAGGAAAAAAAACCTACAACAACTCCCCGTGATTCGAACATTACTACTAATTTAATTAGATAGATAGAGAGATCCAAAGAGAGGGTCGCAAGCGAGGGTGAGAGAGAAAGAGAAAAGAGAGAGCTTAGAGATAGGCGTGAAACTCGGGCAGGTTGGGCGTGTTGCATGGTCAAACCAACCCTAACCTAACCTTTACAATTCGGGTTGGGTTCGGGTTCATACAGGTGTAGTCAGGTTCGGGTTTGAAGTAGGTTTAGATTTATTTGGGTTGAGTTCGGATTTGCCCAACTTTATGGAGTTCAACCTTATCACACATAAATTTGCATAACTATTCAAATTTTGAACCAAAAAGCCTCAATATTTCATTTACACATCATCATTTACACAAAAGTTAAAACAAACTTAAAGATCTTACTTCTCTTTAAGTATTATCTGTAGCCAATTTTGTACATGGAGCTATTCCAAATAGCCTCGGACAGTTGAAAAGTTTATTATTTCTTTCCATATACAACCTCTCTTCAATAGAATACTTTTCTGTCACGGAACTCTTCCTCTTGGCTCGGACCACCCTTTATTTCCAAACATAGTAAATATTGCTTACAATGAAAACCAATTTCCAGAAATGTTTTGGAGGTTTAACGATTCAGGAATTGCACGAGTTTCCAAAACTATTTGGGAGTTGCATGAGTTTGAGGACTATTTCTGAGAGGTAACTTATCGGATGGGACAATTCCTGAATCCTTGAGTTCTTTGAGAGGGATTGAATATTTCGATCTTTCTCGTAGCAACCTTTCCGGCAGAATTCCCAATTATTTGGAGCGTTTCAAGTTGCAGAATATGAACCTCTCATTTAACAATTTTGAAGGTGCAGTAGCAATGCAAGGAATTTTAGAAAACACAAATGCAATTTCTACCATGGGAAACACACGGCTTTATGGCGGTACACCTAATTTAAGATTACCCTTATGCTTTATCTAAGAAAGTACTACTTCTTAGACTGAAAATATTCTCTCAATTGCTTGTGGGGTTGTTGGATTGATCGTAGTGTTGTAACTTGTGCTTCTTTGCCGATCAAGAAAAGCAAGAGAACTTAAGTCAACCTGAGGATCTAGGGGTTTCACTCTTGAAATTGTCTTATGGAGATCTCAATAAGACAATTCTCAATCAGCATAGGAAACTACTGACTGCTTGTTCAAGCATCGATTCTCAACGAAACGAGTTCAAGGCTTTGGTTAACTGGATCAAGGTGAAAGGAAGCCTAGAAGAATGGCTGAATAGGTCAATTCAAAGAGTAAACATGTCAACCAATATGCAGATAAATTATAGAGTATGGAACGGGAAGTGAGGTGTCAGCATATGGTGATGTCTATAGCTATGAAATTCTGCTATTTGAGATGCTAACTGGCAAGAGGTTGATGGATGACATGTTTAAAGATGGTATGAACCTACACAACTTTATCATGATGGCTTTGCCCAAATGTGTGAAGGAAGTATGTGATCCATTGCTTCTTCAAAGAGAGGTTTGTGATAACTCATATATTTCATACATTTATACCATCTATTCCCTAATCCCCTTATGATATTTTTGAGTTAAACTTGTTGCATTTTACCCTCTTTTGTGTTAGTGTGCAACTAATCGTATTTTGGAGCTCAATTGAGGACAGATAAGGCAAAATGGTACTAAAAATGGAGAATTGAATCAGGATGCTGATGTAAACAAATAATTAAAAGTGGAAACTGAATATGGTGATGAATATGGCTCTTTATAAAACCAATAACAGCAAAAAAGAGTGAGAATTAAATGCCCAATTGTTGGGATGTATTGGTAATTTATAATAGCTCTTTAACATTATAAAACCTAGCCTTTCAGCCATTTTCACATACACCTTTCATTCTGAGCGAATTCACAACTCCAGTCACTATTTTTCTCTCTTTTCATTCACACTCAAAACTCCATCCATTCTATACAGTCCAACATCACTAAAGACTCATCCCGACGGGCTGTTCTTGGAGAAGTTCAACATCAGAATTGCTTCAAGGGTTTCCTCTCTCTTTGATTTATTTTCACTCATGTTGTGTATTTCCAATTTCATCTATGTGAACATGATGTGTAACTAAATTCATAGAGAGTGATTTCGATGTAGCCTTGCACAATTGATCCATGTTTTTATGTTAAAATATTCAATTCATCAATCTGTCTCTTGTTTCATTCACTGAATCTTTTGTTAAATTTGTTTGTTAATTTTAATGATTGATCACCATTAGAATTTCTTACAAATCATTTGATCAAGATTATAGTAAACATCATGCTTAATCTTGGTAGACATGTGAATGAATGAAGAGAAGGCTATGCAAACATCTTGCCATGTATTTTGTTTGGTTCTTTAACATTTTCTTGCATGCTAAGGACTCTTAATTTGGAACCGAAATTGAACATCCCAATTAGGTTGTAGATTAGGAGAATTTGATCAAAACCACACATCATATGGCTGATCATGTATATGTAAAACGAACTCTAGAAACAGGTTGGTAATTGAATACGGTTTAACTTTATAAACATGGAATTGGTTTTGTAATGGTGAACTCAAATCCCTGGACCCATCCTCATCGTCTCTCAATCAACGTATCATTTGTTATTACATTTTTCTTGCATTCTTAGTTATTCTCATTAACAACACAAAACCTACATTCAAGTTGTTATTTTCATTGTTTAGTTAGGGTTCCTTCAAGGCTAGTAATTTATAAAGGTCTAATCAGTCTATGTGGTTCGACACCCTTACTTGTGCCATTATACTAACCATATATTGCACTCGGAAGGAACACAACAGTTTGGTATTGCTGTGATTAAAAAAAAAAAAAACTGCTTTTGCTGTGCTGTGAGAATAAACTCATTTTTGCTGCTTCACGTTTTCAGTTTTTTTTTTTCACTAAAAATTATGAAAATAAGCTGTTTTTAAATGTTTACCAAACATTTTTTTGAAGTCAGCTTTTTTTTATACCCCCTTTTATAAAACACCTCCAGTACAAATGCCACAGACAATGCGGGATATCGAGCCCTAGATGATGAAAGACAAAAGAGTTGAGGTATGATTGATTTGCGTTGCAAGAATAGGAGTTGCTTGTTCTGCAGTAATGCCAAGAGAACGAATGGACATGAGCAATGTCGTGGCTGAATTATGTTAAATACGGGATGTGCTGACTGGAAACAGGATGCCTAGAGACCATACGGTGAAGACCTAATACTGTCGAGAATGTGCTGTTGTATTTTATGATCTGTTATAGTCTGTATACCTCCAGGTAATTTAGTGAACTGTTTTTCACCTACCAATTCTACAAATCCATTTGGAAATGAAACTGAATAATGGATATTCATGGCCCAAGCTTAAGCTCATTTCGATATATATACCTTTTTTGTGTTGACAAGAAAAAGAACCACAGGTGGAGATAATTCCCACTGCAGCAATTAACAAGTTTTTGTTTTTTAGATAAACAATCAATTTAACAATTTGATATCAATTTCTTGAAAACTACCGAAATCAAAACAACAACCTCCACTCAGTTTCTCAGCAATAGAAAGATCAAACCAAATCAAAACCAACAACCTTCAACTAAATTGCACCCAAGAGTCAAAATTTAATTGCTATACAGAACTATCGGTTCAATCGCAAACAATCGGAATTCAAAACCCTACCTCCTCCATTCTTTGAGAGCCAAGCCCTCCGACGGCCGGCAAAATCGGATCGTCGGACCCGCCAAACCCTCCATCAAAGCCCTGGCCGTTCGATTCGGCGTAGATAGACGGAGGAGAGAAGGCCTCCGACGCCGGCTGAGTGGCGAAAGGGTCGTCTACTGCGAAGTCGTGGAAGATTGGGGAATCGGTGGCGGAGTCCTTGAGCGACTCGGAGTCGAATCGCTGGGAGGAGAGTCGGGGGTCGTACCCCAGGTAACTGTCGTCGTCGAACGGGCGAGTTGACCCGGTGGTCAGAACCGAGTCGTCTTCGGGCTGAGTGAACGAGGCCATGATTAAGTCATGTGCACTGATGAGCGAAATGCCGAGCGAAATGCTCCCAAAGGCAAAACTGACGCAGGAAAAATATCGGCACGCTTTATGTTGGGCTAGGCCGACTCACTGGGCCTTCGTTTGGTAAGTTTAATTCACTTCCCTTAAGCCCGATTCTGTTCCTCGATTCGATACCCAGAAGATTAGGTTCTCAAGGTTCGATGTTTCCTCCTCAACTTCTTCTTTCCTGCTCGATTTGGATTAGAACGGAAAAGCTCGAACATGGGACCAATTTCTTCCCCCTCACTGATTATTTATTTCGGTATTTTATGCCTATTAGTTTTTTCATTTTCATTAATTTTGGTTATGTGATTAGTGATTTTTGTTCTTCATTTTATTTTGGGTTTTTCTTTATGTTGTTTTAAGGGTTTTTTGCTCTGCAAATTTCGATCAAATTGCCTGCATTTGAATTATTTTGTAATTATCGTAATTTATATTCGGTGGAATTGGCCTTTTTATTCTCCAAAATCTTTGTTAGGGATTACATTTTGCTTAAATTTTGTGAGATTAAAAAGAGATTGGGACTTTTTCTGATTTTAAATTATTTACACAGTTCCAAAGCACTGTGTGTTAAACACTGGAATTTTGATTCAGATTGTAGTAATTGCCGTACAAGTTTAAACTTTTGTGTGGAATTGGTGCAACTTTTGGGGTTTGTGCATATGCATAGGCTCGACTTCTAAAAACGTATCCTGCAAAGCTATGCTTCACAAGTTTACAATGCCTGTCAAGTGCAGCAGATACATTTTTGTTGTATAATTGTATTCGATAAGGATAATACTATCACTGCACCTTATTCCTTGACACTTTGGGCCTTCTTGAGTATTCGATGGAGCAGTGCAAATCAGTTTTCCGACTCGATATCATTGTCTTCAGTAACTCGGCTGGTAATTTTTGGCATAATCCATCTGAAAAATTTAGTTGTTTTTGTTGTTGGTTGTTGGTTATATTTATTTGTCAAAGTAATGATTTGGGTTTCATGATCAAGGCTTTATGAGTATGATCATGATGCGTCAAAAGCTAGGGAGCTTGAAGTGGCAACTAGAATTAAAGTGATAAATTGATAATACATGGTAAGTGTGGTTTTGTTTTTTTTTTCCTTTAATATTTCTGCTTCAAAGTTTTTGAATTTATCATTTTTCATACATCAAATTCCATTTGAAAAGAGTAGGTTGGTTAAATACAAGTTCCATTTGAAAAGAGTAGGTTAAATACAAGTTTTTCATAGGAACTATAGAACTTATGTAGTACTGATGTAGGTATTTTTGTCTTATGTAATAGGAGTGAAGAAACCAGCTCGATTAATCCTCATGACATTGGAATTTAAGTTTTTGTTTGTATCAGTGCATGCAATTGCTAATCACCAAATTAATTACGTTTGTTGAAATTTTTGGAATAATTATTTTTTAAATGCCTTATTACTTAAACCTCACTGAGAGAAAATTTTAGGGCGTTGTGCACAGGTAATTGGAATGTGTAGAAATTTAACGGAGAGGGAGTAAATTGGCTAATTAAAATAGTTCGAGCGACAGATCATAAAGTTCCGTGGCAAATTGATAAAGTAGTCTTGAACTAAATTAACCATCTACTTAGAGATACATTAACAAACATCTGCATGCACATTTATTCCTAATATTGTGGACACTATATAATGATTGCCTACGATATTGTTGTTTAACAACTTGCATTCCAAATTTGAAAGATCATCTTTTACCATATGGTGCACTTTTACTGAGAATGTAGCGTTTATTGTGATTAATTGTTCAGTTTACATGTTTTTTGTGGTGCACCATATGGTGACGCATAAGCTTGAGAGGTCCTCTGGATTTTGGTAGTTGCAAATTTGCAATGATCAAGAAACATGGGACATGATACTAGAAAATGTGTTTGCAGATTCAAAAGTTAACTGTTGTTAATGTTATTATTAGTGGAATTTCATTTGATTTTGATGTTGGGATACGATGAATCATGATCGGGTTATGATTAATGCTAATTAATGATATGAATCAAATGCTTGCAGTGTGTAATTATGATTGGATTAAAGGAGTCTGGGCTTTTTCTCTAATGAAAGTTATAAAACAAATTGTCATTTTAGGTACTTCACAAGTCAGAGGCCAAGTCTTAAATTATATTTCGTAATGTTTTCAGATAAATGTTTTCAATTTTTGCAGTGGGATACTGAGATTTGAACCAGTCTGGGGTAAAAAAGGTTGATAACGTTGCACCAGACTGGAACTTGCATAGTAATTTAATGTTTAGTTCATGGAGAAGTAATTTGTTATTGGTACAATTGGTTTCTGTTTGCATGCCTATACTCCCAAGAGATAAATTCAGGTATTGCCTATCGATTTTAGTTGTTTTTAAAGTTAATCGTCCACTGCTTCTTCTTTGATTCATGTTTGTTTCTCTCAACCAAAAACCAGAACCTTGCTTCTCCAACTGTCTCTCGCAGTAGAACTACATCTACCACCAAGGAGGCTCTTCGAGCTTCAGTCCAGGGGTAAGCTTCTCTCTTTTGATTGGATTCAATCATCGATCTGGTTTTCTGGTGGAAGTCATAATTTTCATCCCAATTTTTGTCCGAAAATCTTAAATTCTCTCAGAAATTTGAGAAATGAAGATTCTCTGTTTGTTTGTCTGTTTTGGAGATCCAATCTGAATTGTGTGTTTTGGTCGATCTTGGATAATTCCCTGAGAATGAAGGGAATCAAATTGTCGCAATTATGGTGTTTTTTTTTTTTGGTGTTAAATTTGCTTGAATGTTTTGTTTTATTATTGGGTTTTTGGAATTTTAACTAAACTCACGTTATAGATCATGCCATGATGATTACAAAAAGGATTAGTAGATTTGTGTATGCGATGAGTTTTAGTGAAAATTATACCATTGCAGTGAGTGGATTTTCGGACTCTGTTTTTTGCACCAAAAGGATTAAAAACTGCCCCGTCCAATTAAATTATGAGTTTAATAAAGGTTAAAGTGAAAGTTTAATTAAAAGAAATTATCCCTTAAAACCCCCTATTCTCCGCAATTTGTTCTAGATTTTACACATCAATGGCTTTCTTTATCATTTTTTCTTAATGGATTATCGATTCCTGTTTTCAGCTTTCCCAGCTCGAGTTCCTCTCTCTCAGAACCCAGCTCGAGTCCTCAGGTAAAATCCATCTTCCATTCTTCCTTGGTTTTTTCTTCGCAGCATTTAACAGTACTATTCTCTTTATGTTTGGGTGAAATTATGTAAATTATGTATTGTTTATCAAATTTGATTCTTAATTGTGGAAATGTGGTTGAATTTATTGTGGTATTAATTTTGCACACAAAGATTGAAGGGTTTGTTTTTATGCTTTCAAGCTTGGTTATTGAGAGGTTGTTGGTCAGGGAATTTATTTTAGTTCCTATCCCCTTGGCTGTTTGCAAAGCAAAGCACAGATGATTCATGTATTATTTAGTTTTTGTGTTGGGTTGCGCATGCTTTCAAAAATATAAGAATTTGTGCGTTTATGGTTATGAAAATCAGGGCTGCAGACCCTCATCTTTTCACATTTTAGTTTCTCTTTTTGCTTCTCCCTTTTGGGTTTTTGTGGAACCAAATTTGTAATTTTTGTGTATTATGAAAGTTGAATACGTGGGAATCAATCAGTTCTTCATTTTTTGTGTATATGGAGAATGCTGTTTTCTGCACTTTTATGGTTTGACAAAATCTATCGTTTGATCAAAAAAAAAATTAAAAAAAAAAAAACTTTAAGGGTGAAAATTTCTGATGCTTTCCTTGGTGAGGGGTTGGTATCGAATTTCTGGGTTTAAGTGGATCGATTTTTATATTTTGGTTTAATATGGGGAATACATGAAAAACGAATTTTGCCTTTTTCGAGTATTTCATCAGTACTAGCTTGCTGTATTTATTATTCTGTAGGTGTAAATATAGTTCCTTAAGCAAGCTCGCTTATTTTCAACTCTTTAACTGATTTGTGACTTCTAACTGTAATTTTTCGTATTTCTTCTTTTTTATGTTCGGATTATTGAATTTGAAATCACTTAATGAAGTTTATAGTGTAATTTTAAGCGTTCCATTTGAGTTTACAAAGAACATGTACGTTCATATGTATCTTTTGTTCAGTGCCTATCACTTGTTTGATAAAATACACCAGAGAAACACGCACGCCCGCACACACGGTTTTCTTGGTTCTTTGTTCTCTGTTTTTAGATGTTTCTGGATTTAGAATTTCATGGCTGAAATGCCTCTGCGCATTGGGTCTAAATTGCAGGTGAGAAAACACACAGAGCCAGCGAAGCTTCGTAGAGTGGAGGCATGAGTTTCCTATGATGGTAATTCTTTTCCTTCATTTGGGTAAAGCATACTCATTGTGGTGTATTTGGCAAAACTCGAGACCCGTTTTACGCATCTTTTGTTTTGCTTGGTTTGTTGGATGTCAGCATGTGGGACACTTGAGTTTGAGTACCTTTGTCTGTTCCGATATGACAATGCGATGTTAATATAGGCTATAATGATGAATCCTTGTGTTTAAGATTTTTTTTATGACAGATGTGTGAGGCATTAGCCATGATTTCATCTAGGCAATTACAAAATATCAAAAAGTATCCTCTCTGCTAAGGATAACACACTCCTGCGGAAACTAGACATCCCAATATTTTGCAATCAGATTACAAATTATCTACCAAAAGTACATACTGCTATCGATTATATGATATTTTTAGATTGTTAGTGGCTTTGTTCTATTTTATATATTGACATACAATATTAAAATCCCGATCATGGTCCACTAAAAAGTATTAAACGTGTTATGAATAGAAAAGTTCTCTAAAGATGGTTACAGTGGAGATCAATATTCAGAACACAGCGGACAAGTTTTTACAAGCTAATCCTACCGGTAATTGAAACCACATCCTGTCTCTCTGCTTTTATGCTTTTTAACATGGAGAGAAATTTAATCTGTATTTTAGAATTAGTGGTCTTCTTGATGTTCAACTGTAGGGAAATGATTTTGAAATTGTATTTCGGAATTAGTGATTTTGATTCAGAACAAAAGGACTAATTTCCTTCCTACATTCCACATGTATGTAAATAATATCGCTATATATATATATTTTTAAAAATCTTATATGTTCTATACAGTTTTGAAACTCATAGCATAAAAGACCTCTATTTTCTATGAGTAAATTGCCGATTTGTCCCTTGAACTATCATCCAACTTTCGATTTCCCACATGAACTTTTTAATTGGAAAATTAAGGACTCAAAACTAATTTTTTTTGGCCGATTTCCTCCCTACCGTTAGTTTTTCATAGATTTCATTTAAATTAACGTCAACTCTTATCATGTGGAAACCACGTGACTCTCCTTTGTGGACAAAAGCTTTCCTTTACTAGATATTCTGACACAAAAGCTATAGAATCACACATATTGCATATGTTTATATTTTAAAAATCTAAGGCTTTCAATTATTTTAAAGAATGAAGTGATCGAATTACCCACACATGTGCACATGCTTCCATTTAACAGAAATTTGGATGGAATGAATGAAAAATTAATCGCAGGGGGCAAATCGGCCAAAAAAATTAGTTTAAGTTCTTAATTTTCCAATTAAAAAGTTCAGGAGGAAAATTGAATGTTGGGTGATAGTTCAGGGAGTAAATCGGCGGTTTACTCTTTTCTATATTGATATATTTCCTAAATATTTTAAAGACCCGCGGCAATGCCCAGGCACTTTTTCTAGTCTTACAGACTTGCGGGCACTTTTTTTAGTCGTACCTACTTTTTCTAGTCTTACCAATTTTTCCCGTCAACCACGGCATGCACGCAGAAATTAAACATCCAGAGCTTCATTTTGCAGCCTAGCTAAAATTGGACGCTAAAATTGACTCCTTTCTTTGTGTCAACTTACGATTACCTAAGATTAAATATCCAGAGCTTCATTTTGCAGCCTAGCTAAAATGGAGTTCTCAAGTTTTCATATTAGCATTTGGTTTATTTTCATCCAACCGCTCTTTCTTCTCTTTCTTTTTAGCTCTGCCTCCTCCTCGCGTTTCGCGGGGAATGAGGTGGATAGGCTTTCCTTGCTTGCCTTCAAAGCTGAAATCGTGACCGATACCCTTGGCATCCTTAGCTCTTGGAATGAATCCCTCCACTTCTGTCATTGGCCAGGCATTACTTGTGGCCGTAGACACCAGAGGGCTACAGTGCTCGACCTCCGATCAAGCGGGCTGGCAGGCCACCTATCTCCCCACGTCGGAAACTTGAGCTTTCTGAGGATTTTAAACCTCCAAAACAATAGCTTTAGCCACATCATCCCTCCGGAAATTGGTCGTTTGTTCCGCTTGGAACGACTATACCTTTATAACAACTCCTTCAGTGGTCATATCCCATTCAACATATCATGTTGCTATAACCTCCCATACCTTGGCTTATATGGCAACACTCTTAGTGGCGAACTTCCAACTGAAATTGCCTCATTGTCCAAGCTTCAGAAACTTAATTTTGCCAGGAACAATTTTTATGGGAAAATCCCACCTTCTTTTGGGAATCTTTCTTGTCTTTGGATGTTATCTGTGGGTGATAATAATCTGCATGGTGGTATTCCAAATAGCCTTGGCCAGTTGAAAAGCTTAGTGTTTTTTGCACTGGAAGCAAATTATTTTAATGGTACCATCCCTCCCTCCATATACAACCTCTCGTCAATTGAAGTCATTTCTATGTTTCAAAACAACCTTCATGGAACTCTTCCTCCTGGCTTGGGCCACACTATATTTCCAAACCTCGAAAACTTTTATTTCCAAGCCAATCAATTCACTGGACCAGTACCATCTTCAATCTCCAATGCCTCAAACCTTTTATTATTTTGTATGTCATCCAATAAGTTGAATGGGAAAGTGCCTAGTTTGGCACGCCTGTCAATTTTGCATTGGTTTCAACTTGATGATAACAATCTTGGAAATAATGAGGAAGGTGACTTGGATTTCATCTCTTCTCTAGTTAATTGCACCAATTTAGAAGTTTTATCTGTCGGCCTCAATTATTTTGGAGGAGTGCTGCCCGAATCTATCAGCAATCTCTCAACAAAGCTCAGGGAAATAAATTTTCATGACAATCAAATACGCGGAAACATTCCCACCGGGGTTGGAAATCTCATCAACTTGGAGAGACTGGGCTTTTCCACAAATTTATTGGCAGGCACTATACCGAGTTCAATAGGTAAACTGAATAAGCTTTATGACCTATTTCTAGGTTCGAATGAATTGTCAGGTAATGTTCCATCATCTCTAGGAAATCTCACTTCATTAAGCAAATTGAATCTCGACTCGAACAAGTTAAATGGAAGCATACCACAAAGTCTCGGAGACTGCAGGTTTATGTTATATTTGGATCTTTCCCACAACAATCTTAGTGGTCCAATTCCAAAACAAGTAATCAATTTACTGGTTCACTTGGATCTATCTGGAAACCAACTTACTGAATCCATTCCCATGGAAGCAGGTAACGGGTTGAATATTGTTTTCTTGGATGTTTCTGAAAACAAGTTACCTGGTGAGATTCCACAAAGCTTAGGGAGTTGCACAAGTTTGACGACTCTGTCTCTGAGTGAAAATTTATTGCAAGGGACAATTCCTAAATCCTTGAGCTCTTTGAGAGGAATTGAAGATTTTGACCTCTCTCGCAACAACTTGTCAGGCATAATTCCCAACTACTTGGGGAGTTTCCCCTTCTTGCAGAATTTGAACCTTTCATTTAACGATTTTGAAGGTGCAGTACCAATCCATGGAGTTTTTAAGAATGCAAGTGCGGTATCTGTTGTGGGAAACACACGGCTTTGTGGAGGTATACCTCACTTAAGATTGCCTAAATGCATCTCCGAGCAATCTACGCATGGGTTATCTCCTAAGCTGAACTTAATTATCAGTTTCTTGTGGGGTTGTCGGCTTGGTCTTGGTGTTGTTACTTGCGCTTCTTTATCGATCAAGAAATGCTAGAGCACTTAAGTCAATTTCAGGATCATCACTGGGGGTTTCACTCTTGAAATTGTCCTATGGAGATCTCCTCAAAGCAACAGATGGGTTCTCTGCTTTGAATCTGATTGGTTTTGGAAGTTTCGGGTCCGTGTACAGAGGAGTTCTCAATCAGCTTGAAGAAAGAAATGTTGCGGTGAAAGTACTCAATCTTCAAACTTCAAGAGCTTCTAAAAGTTTCATATCTGAATGTGAAGCCTTGCAAAGCATTAGGCATCGAAATCTTGTCAAACTACTGACTGCTTGTTCAAGCATTGAATTTCAAGGAAAGGATTTCAAAGCCTTGGTGTATGAGTTCATGGTGAATGGAAGCCTAGATGAGTGGCTGCACATATCAGCTCAAGGAGTAGATAGGCCAGCCATTCTGCGGAAGAATCTGAATCTCACTCAAAGAGTTAACGTTGCCATCGATGTAGCGTGTGCTCTGGATTATTTGCACAACCGCTCCCACATGCCAATAGTTCATTGTGATATAAAGCCCAACAACATTTTGTTAGATAGCGACATGACTGCTTGTATTGGTGATTTCGGTTTAGCAAGGTACCTCTGGGATGCTTTTTGCCCATCTCCTTTGCATGATAGCAGTTCCAATGTCATAAAAGGCACCATAGGCTATACTCCCCCAGGTAAATTTTCTTTTGTATATATTTTATTGTGCTTGCACTATGGTTTTGTATATAGCATGAGTATTTTGAAGTCACACATAAGAACAAAGCTATGTTTTTGTGCATATAACTTAAAGAGTACGGAATGGGAGGTGAGGTGTCAACATATGGCGACGTGTATAGTTATGGAATACTGTTGTTGGAGATGTTAACTGGCAAGAGGCCGACAAATGACATGTTTAATGGTGGTATGGACCTGCACAATTTTGTTATGATGGCTCTACCAGAACGTGTGAGAGAAATATGTGATCCACTACTTGTTCAAATAGAAGAAAGCAACAGCAATACTAATCCCAGAAGTAATAGGGGGAATCATGCCCCAAATGATCGAAGAAAAAGGGTTGTGGAGTGCTTGACTTCCATTGCAAGAGTAGGAGTTGCTTGTTCCGTAGCGATGCCGAGAGAGCGAAAAGACATGAGCAATGTAGTAGCTGAATTGAGTCTAATAAGGGATGTGCTAACTGGAACTAGGATGCCTAGAGAGTATCCGTGATGACGATCCAAGTAGTGAGTAATAATACCATGTTATCGTTAAATAAAATCCCATTATAGTGCTTGAACTTTGCATGGTGATCTTCTGAATGATGACGAGGTGGATTTTCCCGTTTTGCAATTTCATTTTGTATGTTTTGTAAATGATCTTAATTTGTAAGATCATCCTTATGTTTGCTTGGAAATTTGGAATTTGTCAATCTAAGTTTGGTTCTTGTTCTTATTAATTATGCAATTTTAATTGGATTTTTATCTCAAATGGTTCATGAGACTGATCAAACTCATTATTTTTGTCCCACATTTTCAAAATCAATCAATGTTATCCCTGACATTCACTATCCCACATCAATTTGGTCATTCCGTTAAAATTCGTCAATTATTATGTTAGTTTGTATGTGGGACCCATATATCCAATGAAATGATGACATGTGGATTACACAAGATAAGACTTTTTATTGCAAATGGTCCCTGACATTGATCAAACTCCTTATTTTGGTCCCTGAGTTTCAAAAATGAATAAATTTGATCCTTTACTTTCATTATCGCACATCAATTTAGTCATTCCATTAAAATCTCATCAATATTTTTCATTTGTGTGCTGATGTGCTCCCACTAATACAATCATATGGCTTCACGTGAATTAACTATAAGGAACTATTTTTTAAAGAGTGACCTAACGGATGAGTATTCTGCGCTGATATTTTTCTCGCATCCCACAACCGCAACTGGAAAAAAAATTCAATATAAATTCGATAAAATCAAATCCAAATTTAATTTAAATTTGAAGAAAATAGCCAACCAAAAAGAATGAAGAATGAGTTCAGGAGGTCAAGTACTTTAGTGGTGTCATGGGGCCTCCCTTTTCTTTTTGTGCTTACCTTGATGAAGACGAAATGATGACTTTTTTTTCTTTTAGTTTTGGTTTTTAGTTTCTTATTTTACTTTTAGTTTTAAATCTTAAAAAAATAAGATCTTATAGTTAATTCACATGGCGCCTTATGATTGGATTAGTGGGACAAAACATATTGATCAAATAGCACTTTTATGGTTGTGAAGTTATCAAATATCACTTTTATAGTAGTGATGTTCTCAAAGAGCACTATTCCAATAACAAATCAACAATATCAATTAGGGAAGTGATTTTCGTACACCTGTATCAGCTTCCTACACATTTCTCTTTATTATGACCAACAAATTGAAAACAAGAAACATGATTAAATAGGAGCGTGCGTGAAACTAGAAAATGTGCGTGCATCCTTATCAACAATAACACCATGATTATTAAGGATTTATTTATTTCTTGTTAATGTCATGAGACGACATGGACTCATAGACGGGGCAATCTAGTCAACAACATGCCAACGTACCGAGATGACATCGATTTAACAAGCGTATTTGCAACGTCGCATAATGCATTGCAATTTGCAAGAGTAATAACTATGAGAGTACTCATATGAACGCAACTGCAGGAGAAACTTGCCATTGTTCCATTTGCATGAACCTTCCCTCTACGCTAGAAAAAACTAGCTGCCAAGTCTTTACGTTTTACATTTTTTCCCGGATGATGCTACATTCATCACCTTTTTCATATCGTATTTGTTCTTTCCAAAGTGAACATTTAATAAATAATGTTTAAGTCACAATCTGCTATCTATGATAACTCTATTTGTTTTTTTTTTTCTTTTCAGTTTTCTTTCACTACATTTGCAAGCTCGACATGACTTCTTAAAGAGCTAATTAAGAAGAGCAAAGATATACTTACTACTTTTTTTATACTACATTTGTACCACCTTATTAATAGAAGTTCGACCCACAAATACATGCGGTCTCATCCTATTAAAGAGGTGATACAAATGTAATATAGTAAGAGTATATAGCATTTTTGAAGAATTATTGCAAGTGCCAAACTTGTTTGTTCTGTTCCCCAAACCGTCAACCACGGCATGCATGTAGAAACCAGCTGTGGAACCTAATTCGGAAGCTAAAATTGGCTCCTTTCATTGCGCAATTTACTGTTACATAAATATCCAGAGTTTTATTTTGTAGCCTAGCTAGAATGGAGTTCTCAAGCATTCATATTGGCATTTGGTTTATTTTCATGAGATCAACTTTTTTTTTTAAATGTTTGATTTTTTTTTTTTTTTTTTTGGCTTAAATCTGTATGGTTAGTAGTAATACATTTTTCAGTTATGGCTTTTCAAAAGAAAAACTTTATTTTCGGGATTTTATTTTAGATTTTAAATCCATTTCCAGGAAATTTTGCTAGATTTGTCTCCAAGGTGTAGGAGCAGGCATATCCAGATTTGTCTGTAAGAAAATATCAATCAAATTCTTAGAGAAATTTATGTGGATATCGGTATAGTTTGACAAATCAAAGCTAAAAACCGCGTTGATCCAATTTTCTTTCTATTGACTAACAAGGATGTGATGGCTATTAATTCTCAAGTCTTCGCGTTATCTAATGGTGACTTTACTCTCTTACTAATATTTAAGAGGATGATTATTTGCCCTCACTAATTATCCTTAAACTAGACTGAACTAACTATTAGTCTAGTCCCCTGTTTGTTATTATGTAGGATGATGAGTCGATATTATACTATATATGTTACCCTATTTTTAGTTATAATTTAGTGGTTATTTTGTGAGAATTTTAATACTTTTATTTATATTCTTAATGTAGGACATTCAACTTCTTCTGGAGCAAAACATGATGAAATGGATGAATTTTGTAGTGATTCAAATTAGAGGACGTTCATGTGTCTCTCAACTTGATCGTATCAAAGTTTCAGATTTTTCTACCAAGCAATTTATTTATGGCGAAGAAATAAAGAAGCAGCGTGCAGTACTATCAAAATGACGTTTTGGACTTATTTGGTGTCCAAAATGATGTCTTTTGGGTTTGAGGCCTTCTACAATTATGTTCGAGACATCTCAAGCTTTAGTTCAAGTCATTTTGGGCATTTTTTAGAGTCCTGAAAGTCCAAAAACGTGGCTGATTTGTGGTTGGCCAGATTTTTCAAAATTAGAATATGAATGTATTTCCTAATTATCTTATTCTATTATATTTCCTAGTTTTTAGAAGACATTTTCTAGTAAGGATTTTAATTATGTAATAGTATAAATAAGGCTTTTTAGCCATTAGGGTTGAAGGACAAAAAGACAGGAGAAGAACACATAATATTTTGGAGAACTTTGTTAGGCTATGGCGATTTGTATTTCAAGGGATTACAATTTGCTTAAATTTTGTGAGATTTAAAAAAAGTGGTGTTGAAAAGTCTAGTGGGTAATGAATGCTCACAGTACTTTGGCAGAAGTTTTCAGCATTGATAGAAGTTTTCAATACCCATAAAATTAATCTTGACTTGGGAGGTAAAGGAAGTTATATTGTCAAAGATATGTGCTTGGAGTTGCTCTATAAATAGAGCACTCCGTATGCTTTCAATAGAGAGCAGAAAAAGAAAGAGAGGAAGAGGAGAGGAGATAATACATAGAGTTATCTTTGTACTCCTATTATTCCAAATTATAATGAAAGCATCACTGCTGCCCGAGGACGTACTCCAGTCACACTGACTGTAGAGGAACCTCGTAAATTTTGTGTTTTGTTTTATTTATTCTACTGCACACACACCGTCGATTTTACAACACGTTATCAGCACGAAAAGCTCTCATGTCAGTGGAAAGCACAACGCCATAAATTCGGTGAAGCACTATCCACCTCTCACCTCAGTCATCTAAAATCTCACAGAATAAAAGGTATGTCCATTTTTCGTCTCTCCCACTGCACCAGAAGCGCCCCACCGAATTCCGGTGAGAATTGAAATTTATGACCTGAAGTCGTCACGAGATGAGAAAACTCATACTTGACAACTGGTTTCCAGAGATCCAGAAGAATCTCATTAGACTTGGAAACCCAGATCACGTTATTTTCGACGGATCTTGAGAACTCCCATGAATACTTGATTGTTTGAGATGGTGATGGCAAGAATGAATCCACACAGGCCTCCCTCTCTTGTGCCTCCGTCAACCCCACTGTCATCTATGTCTCTGTAGGAAGGTTCTTGCTTAACGATGTCATGTTCCTTGGGTCATGCAAGAACAATGCCAGTCTCTAGTAGCCTTTTGGATTGAATTGAATTTGGGCAACCTCCATAACTACCCAGCTGGCCTTGTGTTTCGAGACTGGCAGAGACAGAGAAGGAAAAAAGAAAAATAATAGAACAGGGGGATTGATGGAATGACAAGGCACATGTGAAGAAGAAAAGAAAAAAAGGTGTTGACTGCACCCTAAGAATAAAAAAAATATAAAAAGGATTTGAATGGTGCATGACACCATTTGGTCAACATAATATAAATGGTTTCTGTTGGTGCATGGCACCATGCTATAGAAATAATAAAAGTAACAATAATAAGGTTTGAATAAGTGCTGACAAAAAGAAAGAAAAATAATAAAAGGAGGTATGATACTTCTTGTTATTTATGTGAATTGGTGTTGGTTTAAAACCCTTTCACAAGTTCTATTTACTTTAAAACAATTTATTTATCATGGACGGTTTTACCGCCTACTGCTTTAAGTTTTGATTTATGTGAATGGTGCTGAATTAAAGCCCTTGTCACAAGCTATATTTACTTAAATGCAATTTATTCATTATGGCTGGAATTACCGCCTATTGCTTCAATTTATTTATTGTACTTTTTTTGTTACGATGAGTACATACTGGACCCGAAGTTCCTTGATCAGATCAGAACCTGCAGTTTCTTCATCATATAAAAATGATCGGACCTGAAGTTCCATCAAACAAAAAGATCGGGTATGAAGTCCCTTGATCCTCAAGATCAGGACATGAAGTTCCTTGATGAGTACGTTAAGTTTGAAGAGCCAAAGTGCCTCAACTTAATTGCAATAAAAGTCATAAGAGACTCAGTCTACAGACTATTAAATAAGGACCAGAAGTTCCTCATGCCCATACTCAAAATGGTTTAGCAGAAGTATTTATTAAGCGGATGAAATTGATTACCCGCGCTTTGCTGATGAAAATGAAATTGCCAATTTTCTACATAAGGACATGTCATTTTACGTGATGCATTATTGATTTGGTTAAGACCTGTTGACAACCATCAATATTTCTCAGTACAACTCGTGTTTGGGAACCAGCCAAACATTATACATTTACGAGTTTTTGGTTGTGTTATCTATGTGCCTATTGCACTGCCACAACATACTGAAATGAAGCATCATTGCGGATTAGGCATTGATGTTGAACATCATCTATCATTCAATATTTAAAACCCTTGATTGGGGATATATTTACCGCGTCGTTTGCGAACTGTCATTTTGATAAGACAATTTTCCCGCCGTTAGGGGGAGAAAATAACTTCGTTCCAGAATAATGATGAGAAAAAAAAAAAACCGTTCCAGAAGAATGAAAAGAATTTTTCTTATTTTGATTCATGAAGCAATCAATATACAAACGAAGTGAGAATAATTGAATGATGCAACGATATGCCAATCAAATTCCAGATGCATTTAATGATGCAACGAAAGTGATAAAATCACATATACTTGCTGCAAATGTACCTACAAGAATTAATGTCCCTGTTGGACAAAATAATATGGCACTACTGAACTATTGCATAACTGTCGCATGCCAGACGCATGACAGTTGCCGTAAGGATACTTGTCCCGAAAAGGTCAATCTGCGGACATGGGAATATTGATGTCTCATGCATGAAAAATGATAGATGTATAGGTTCTAATGACTCAACTCCCGAAGTGGAGATTAAAATCCAAGCTCTATAATGCTCAAAAGGAGGTTATGATCCGCATTCTCTAAATTACGACTATCCTGGAAGAGATAGTGTAATGCCCTTGAAGAGGCAATGGATATCCCAAAAGAAATGAAAAGATTTTATGCATGCGCATGCACATGAGAATATGGGATCAAAGATTGATGATAACCAATGGTAATTTTGGTTTTTACAAGTAGCTACTAAATTCATTAATGAGCTTTGGTGATATTGAGTCCCGTTCTTTTTCCATCAACAAAATTATGGGCCAAAATGGATAAAGACAAATCCATTACAATTTTGTAAGAACGTGGAAAAATAGACCTATATACTTGGATACAATACAAATAGCCAAAAGATGTTGAACCTAGAAGGTTACATATGAGCATTTGTAATACCGTGAAATACACTCACATGATATGACATAAGGTTGTAAAGGAGTTTATATGAATGGAGAATTATATATGAAGGGTTATGAGTCGCCCACATCGTATCTCCATAAGTAAATCCCTCAAATATACATGGAAGCGAATTGCTCTGTATAAATTCTAAAGGAAAATGTGTCATGAAATGTAGAAAATACTTGAAGGATTCAAATTGCTTGAAGAAAGCCTCGGAAAGGTAAAGCATAAAATATGTACTCAATACCAATAGATGATAGATGATATAAATTGTTTTAGTGAGTATTTTCGTTATGGTATTGTTGCACCATACTAAAATCTCTTGCAAGAGTTGATGATATTAAATTGGGACTCCTGAAGAGTCAAGAAGGATTATAAAGTGTTGAGAGAAATATTGTCTCGAACTGCAGAATCGAACAATATGCCAACACGAATCTTATCCATGATATTTATGATATTAAAGAATCATATGGATTGAAGATCATGAGTTGAATACTCAAATGATTTAGACACTAAGAATGATCATTTATCTTCGCGAGGGGTAAAGATAAATTGATATTTGGTCAAGAAGTACCACATCTTAGTGAAATATATGCTTTATTGTATTTAACACAATACACTGAATGAAATAAAGATTATATATTAATATCTCCGAGAAATTACATACACATGAGTTAAAACAAACAAATAGGAGGGAACCTTCACAAAGGTTGCTCATGTGAAGCCTCAATAATCGGAAGTACCCCAGAAGGGGAAGACACCAGAAGTTGATTATTTGGAGTCTCAATACTTGGTGAAACTCCAGACAGCTAAGACAATGGATGTCTTTGGAATAAAGACTCGAACCCCCGATTGTCATTTTGAGTCCGACCTTCGGATTCCAGTAGCTGGTCGAGCTTTCTTTTCATGCTCGTAGAGTAATTATTTGCAAGCATGTGTAACACTCTATTCTTATGCTTGAGCCCTCTAATTTCTTGTTTAAGACTTGCCACCTCAGCCATTAATGATTCAACTTGGTGAGTTCGAGCAAGTAGGCGTTGTCCCATATTGGCTACAGAGCCCGCACATTGAACACTGAGAGCCAATGAGTCTTGAACGGCTGCCTCATCAGACCGGTTTGAAAGGATTCTGTTATCCTTTGGAGTGAGAAGATTCCTGGTTACCACTGTAGCGGTTATGTTATTCTTCATCACAGAGTCCCCAACCGTAAGAGGACCATTAGAAGATGAGAAGGACGGGCGCCATATGTTATCCTGACGCTGCTCGTCTGTATCAATCTTGAGACTTAAATTTAAGCAAATGTTAGATGGGCAAGCCATTTTCAGAAATGATGAAGGAAGTCAGATAAAATCTCAGAAGTGCAAGAAAAGGAAATTTCTGCAGGCAACAATTTCTGAGTGTTTTTGAACAAAATTGATATCTCTATAAAAGGAGGGGCAACAGGACCACTTATTCAAAAATCGAAGAGACACCGATTTTCGAATTTCAAAAGCCGGATTTCCCTGCATGACGTTTGTCAAAATTTCTCAGACGCAATCTCAGCTCTTGGATATCACGTGCAACTTTGTCAAAGATCTCTGATAAAGTTGAAAACGCGTGAATCTTACTGTTCTAATTACACCACAGTTGCTGACAAGAGTAAAGGCACATCACTACTACCTGCTATTGGGAAATCCATATATATGTCAACCTCTGTCCTCCATGGCAAGGCAGAACTGAAAAATATCTAACTCTTCCTCATCTCCGAGAATGCATCTTTCACAAAGTATCTCGAATACTCAGTTTTCTTCCTCTCTGAGAATACCTCTACAAACAAGTCACACCAGAGTAAGAGTATCTCATATCATTAGGGACGAAAGTAAGAGTATCTCATATCATGCAATCTCCCTGTCCTTTCCTTTGTCCTTGTTCTTACCTACCAAGACTAGGACAGAGAAAACAATATGTCGGAACCTCCACTCAAACTTTCGCTGCCATCAAGAAGTGATGGTCCATTCAAATGCAAGGTTTGCATTCCACTCCTGTATCAGAGGACAAATACTACAAGAGAAGATGTCAAACCTGCATAAGGAAAATACCACTTCTGCAAGGGGAGCAAGTAAGGCAAGTGAAAATGATACATTGAAGCATGTGAAGACAAGCACAACAAACACATGTCAGTTCATCCCCGACAAAGCCTAAGATCACTTGTCACATGAAGCTCATCATGATCCAATTTCATTCAAGATCAAGTTTAGACGGCCTTTGAAGAAATCATAAGTCCGATTCAAGATCAAGTATCTACCATCCTTGAATCAAATTCAGCTCCAGATAAAATAGGTAAATTCAGACCTTTGGAGGAAGTCTAGCAGAAGGCCCTCCAACCCAGTTCAAGAACAAGTCTGTGGAAAGTTAACAACAAGTAAAACACCTAATTCGGCAACTATCACCGCTAAGAGACTAAAGCAGCAGGATCAATGATCAGCCTAAAGAATTTGAAATCAGGGGGAGATACTCATCAAGAGGGAGCATTCAAAAAATAGATCAAGATCTTAACGAGGTAACTCATGTTGATATGTGGGCATCGAAGGGGGAGTGTTGAAAAGTCTAGTGGGTAATGAATGCTCACAGTGCTTTGGCAGAAGTTTTCAACATTGATAGAAGTTTTCAATACCCATAAAATTAATCTTGACTTGGGAGGTAAAGGAAGTTATATTGTCAAAGATGTGTGCTTGGAGTTGCTCTATAAATAGAGCACTCCGTATGCTTTCAATAGAGAGCAGAAAAAGAAAGAGAGGAAGAGGAGAGGAGAGAATACATAGAGTTATCTTTGTACTCCTATTATTCCAAATTATAATGAAAGCATCACTGTTGCCCGAGGACGTACTCCAGTCACACTGACTGTAGAGGAACCTCATAAATTTTGTGTCTTGTTTTATTTATTCTACTGCACACACACCGTCGATTTTATAACAAGTGGGACTTTTTCTGATTTTAAATTATTTACACAGTTCCAAAACACTGTGTGTTAAACAGTGGAATTTTGATTCAGATTGTGTGTTATGATCTTGTGATTGCTTTGATCGTAAGTATCAGGAAATGGGACCAAATGTAATAAGTGAGATAGTTTGAAGGGTTATTTTGCTATTTGTAATTCTGTAGAGGTGTTGTTTACAATTTCTGTTTTGTATTGCCATATGGCAGGTTTCACATGTGTATTTGGCTACCTATAAAGCCATAGGTCTTCTCTTTTCGAAAGATCAGAAAAAGAATTTAATACAATTTTACAAAAGCATTTCTGCTACTCTTTCCCTTCTATTCCATTGCCATTTCTGATCTTGCAAGCAGGTTAAGGTTTTGAGCCTCACGGATCCTGGTGCTATCATTGGTATCAGAAAGGCTATGCCGTACGAGTTTACAATTTTACAAAAGCATTTCTGCTTCTCTTTTCGTAATTGCCGTACGAGTTTACACTTATGTGTGGAATTGGTGCAACTTTTGGGGTTTGTGCGATGTTATTTTGATTAGTTGTTGGCTAAAATTTGGTTCTTTTGATTTGGGTTTGGTGAAATTGTTTCAACGGTGGGCGGGATTGGGGTTCAGGGATATTATGGTTTTCTGAGGTTTTGATAGGTTTGTCATGAATGGAGGATGTTAATGAAGTTAATGAACATGCTTATCTTTGTGGGCTTGACTTCTGAAAATAAAAACGACTCTTTTCCATTGTTGGGAAAGGTTTGAATTTTGGGTTATTTTGCGGATGTTATTCAATTGAATGAAAAAATTGATTTATTTTTGGCATAATCCATTTGAAAATTTTAGTTGTTTTTGTTGTTGGTTATATTTATTTGTCAAAGTAATGATTTTGATTTCATGGTCAGGGCTTTATGAGTATGATTGTGATGCGTCAAAAGCTAGGGAGCTTGAAGTGGCAATTAGATTTAAAGTGATAATACATAGTAAGTGTTTGGTTTTTGTAATTTCTGCAGCCAAGTTTTTGAATTTCTCATTTGTCAGACACCAAATTCCATTTGAAAAGAGTAGGTGGGTTAAATACAGGTTTTTCATAGGAACTATAAAACTTATGTTGTATTGATGTAGGTATTTTTGTCTTATGTAATAGGAGTGAAGAAACCAGCTGGATTAATAATCATCTTATTTTGATCAAATTTTGCAGTATAAATCACAATCGCATATTTTTGTTTGTATAATTTGTAATTACTTACTAGATTTTTTTTTAATTGAAAACTACTCATTAGATTTAGGTTAATCATCATGACATTGGAATTCAAGTTCTTGTTTGGATCAGTGCACGCTATTGCTAATCACCAAATTAATTACGTTTGTTGAAATTTTTGGAATAATTATTTTTTAAATGCCTGATTACTTAAGCCTCACTGAGAGAAAATTTTAGGGCGTTGTGCACAGGTAATTGGTGACACACGCCGACCGAGATCAGGGCGTGCTGGCCACCACACGGAGGTGACGTAACCATGTGCACGGTGCGGAAGCTAATAAAATAGTAATATAAATAGTACGAATAAATGAAACTAGCCACACAAAGTAATAAAAACAAGTGCTAGCGTAAGTGAGACACAAGTTCAGAGCATAAGCCTACAGAAGTCCAAAAGTAAATGACGCGACAACAGTACACCCGAAGATGGCCCTACGCTGGTGATCGTCTGTCAGAAATGCCGGAAAAGCCCTCTGGGAAACCACCGAACCTGCTAGACAACTAGAACCTGGAGGGGCGCAAAACAAAAGCGTGAGTGGGCAAAAACAAAGCTTTTCAAAAACCATTTAATAAATACGTTCTAACCCCTCGCCGTAAAACCTGTATACTTCCCAGAAAATAACCATATGTACATGTATATAGATATACCAATTATGCTCAAGAATATGCCATGTCGGAACCTCATAATGAAATGCAAGTGCTCAGGTATAAATCATATCAATAACATATAGTCTGGCAGCCGGAGTCACCTAACGTGACATGTACGGCTGCATATAGAGCTCAAATCTCAATCTCAATACTAAACCTGCCCACGAGTCGGAACCACCTAAAGTGGTCTGTATGACAGGCCTGGGTGTAATACATATAAACGCTCTAGTGCTACGATCACGTGAAGGCTGTGCGAATAATCGCGGGTCACCTAGGAGTCGGAACCACCTAATGTGGTCTGTATGACAGGACTGTGCACCTAACTTGGATCCAAGCTGAGCGTGTGGTGCGGGAGGTGAACATCACGTGAAGGACTGTGCCCTACTCTCTAAGTATCTCTAATCGCTATTGAATATAAACATGAATAACACTTACCTGGCACTTACCTGTGCGTCCACAGCACCCAATATGCATATGTATATGTATGCAACTAATAATGCGACTAATGGTGCATAAACAACGATAATATAATGCATGGCATGAAACAAATAACCCTTTTAATCAATTTATGGGAAAATAAATGTATATAGATATATACGGAAAACCAAAAGCCCACTCACTGGTATGTGGAAGGGTCGTAGCCCCCCTGCCTCAAGTGACCACGCTCGTCCTCGGGATACGTATCACCTATATGCGAAATAACTACAAAAACGTTAATTTTAAAGCACATAACCAAACCTTTCGTAATAACGTCTCATACAATGCTCAAATGGGGCAAATGAATATACCAACGTGTTCTACTCAACCTCAGGATCACACCCAAATTTTTAGAAAAATTTTCCACCGCCGCACGCGCCCCCACGCGTCGGCCAAGGCACGGCCACACGCGCCGGCCACGTGCCTGGCACGCTGACGGCGTCAACTGACGCCGTAGGGAATATTCCGTCAGTTTTGACAGATTCTGTCAACGGCGTCAGGAATATTCCGTCAGACTTGACGGAATATTCTGTCTCCTTCTCCGACGAGCCTCCGGCGCCGGAAAATTGGAAAATTTTCAAACTTCGATATCTTCTTCGTTTTTCACCCAAATTTGACAAAATTGGTACCAAAATGAAGCTTAAAACTAGAGGAACATAATTATACTACTTTCAAGGGTTAAAAACCACGAAATCTCACCTGCCAAAACAACCCAACTCCGGCCAAGTTCGAAACCAGTGATCCCGACGTCCAACTCCGTCAAACGAACCACTCCGAGCCTCCTTGGGACCCCACCAAGCTTCCTACAAGCTTGTAATTTCCTAAAATGTGAGAAATCACGTGTGCATGAATAGTACCCAAATCGGACTTCGTGGAATCGACATGAAAACGATGGTGTTCTTACCTGGAAATGGTATAGTTGCACTCCTACAAGCCTCACGAGCTCGAATATGGTCTTGGTTTCCTCGATCTGTGAAGGTTTGATAAGTTTTGGGTGTGTGTCTGTACGTTTTCAAAGGAAATGGGAGGAATGGGGACTCGGGAAGAAGCAGGAAACAGGAGGAAAAAGGCTGTGGTGTGTGGGAAGGTGTGTGTGGCTCCAAACATGCCAACCAAACTCACAACAACAATTAAACGTAAAGAAATCGAACTAGGGGCAATTTCGTCTTTTCACACATACGTCAAAATGTTTCTGGGACGGGCTGTCACAATTGGAGCTACTGATTTTATCATTGACATGGTTGGAATGTGTAGAAATTTAACGGTGAGGGAGTAAATTTCTAATTAAAATAGTTCGAGTGACAGTGATCATAAAGTTCAGTGGCAAATTGATAAAGTAGTCTTGAACTAAATTAACCATCTACTTAGAAATACATTAACAAACATCTGCATGCACATTTATTCCTAATATTGTGGACACTACGTAATGATTGCTATGATATTGTTGTTTACCAACTTGCATTCCAAATTTGAAAGATCATCTTTTACCATATGATGCACTTTTACTGAGAATGTAGTGTTTATTGTGATTAATTGTTCAGTTTACATGTTTTTTGTGGTGCACCATATGGTGATGCATAAGCTTGAGATGTCCTCTGGATTTTGGTAGTTGCAAATTTGCAATGGTCAAGAAACATGGGACATGATACTAGAAAATGTGTTTGTAGATTCAAAGTTAACCGTTGTTAATGTTTTTATTAGTAGAATTTCATTTGATTTTGATGTTGGGATACGATGAATCATGATCAGGTTATGATTAATGCTAATTAATGGTATGAATCAAATGCTTGCAATGTGTAATTATGATTGGATTAAAGGAGTTTGGGCTTTTTCTCTAATGAAAGTTATAAAACAAATTGTAATTTTAGGTACTTCACAACCAGTGGGATACTGAGATTTGAACGAGTCCAGGGTAAAAAAAGGTTGATAACGTTGCACAAAACTGGAACTTGCATAGTAGTTTTATTTTCAGTTTGTGGATACCAAAAAGGATTAGTAGATTTGTGTTTGCGATGAGTTTTAATGAAAATTGTACCATTGCAGTGAGTGGATTTTCGGGCTTTGGTTTTTGCACTAAAAGGATTAAAAACTACCCTGTCAAATTAAGTTATGAGTTTAATAAAGGTTAAAGTGAAAGTTTAACTAAAAGAAATTATACCTTAAAACCCCCCTATTCTCTGCAATTCGTTCTAGATTTTACACATCAATGGCTTTCTTTATCATTTTTTCTTAATGGGTTATTGATTCCTGTTTTCAGCTTTCCCAGCCCGAGTTCTTCTCTCTCAGAACCCAGCTCGAGTCCTCAGGTAAAACCCATCTTCCATTCTTCCTTGGTTTTTTCTTCTCAGCATCTAACAGTACTATTCTCTTTATGTTTGGGTGAAATTCTGTAAATTTTGTATTTTTTTTTTTATGAAATTTGATTCTTAATTGTGGACATGGGGTTGAATTTATTGTGGTATTAATTTTCCACACAAAGATTCAAGGGCTTGTTTTTATGCTTTCAAGCTTGGTTATTGAGGGGTTGTTGGTCAGGGAATTTATTTTAGTTTCTATCCCCTTGGATGTTTGCAAAACAAAACACAGATGATTCATGTATTATTTAAGTTTTTATTTAGTTTTTGTTTGCGTTGTGCATGCTTTCGAAAATATAAGAATTTGTGCGTTTGTGGATATGAAAATCAGGGCTGCAGACCCTCATCCTTCACATTTTAGTTTCTCTTTTTGCTTCTCCCTTTTGGGATTTTGTTGGACCAAAATTGTAATTTTTGTGTATTATGAAAGTTGAATTAGTGGGAATCAATCAATTCTTCATTTTTCATGTATATGGTTTTGGGTAGTATTACATTTTTTTGCAGAGCTTATGGTTTTTTTTTTTTTTTTGCCAGTTTTTATAACAAGAGTGAACTCTAAGGGTTAAAATTTTCAGAGTTTTGGTACTTTCCTTGGTGAGGGGTTGGTTTCGAATTTCTGGGTTTAAAGCGGATCGATTTTTATATTTAGGTTTAATATCGGGGAAGAAATGAAAACGAATTTTGCCTTTTTCAAGTACTTCATCAGTACTAGCTTGCTGTATTTATTATTCTGTAGGTGTAAATATAGTTCCCTAAGCATGCTTGCTTATTTTTCAACTCTTTAACTGATGTGTGACTTCTAACTGTAACTTTTTGTATTTCTTCTTTTATGTTCTGATTATTGAGTTTGAACCATGTTAGAGTGTAATTTTACTCGTTCCATTTCAGTTTACAAACAACATTTACATTCATATGTATCTTTTGTTCAGTGCCTATCACCTGTTTGATAAAATATACCACAGAAACACACCCGCACGCCCGCATACACGGTTTTCTTGGTTTTTTGTTCTCTGTTTTTAGATGTGTATGGATTTAGAATTTTATGGGTGAAGTGCCTCTGTGCATTGGATCTAAATTGCAGGTGAGGAAAACACAAAGAGTCAGCAAAGCTTCGAAGAGAGGAGGCATGAGTTTCCTGTGATGGTAACTGGTAAGTCTATTCCTTCATTTGGGTAAAAAGCATCTTCACTGTCTTGGACAAAGCATGAATTCCTAAGCACTGTATCACCACAAACTGAGCAAGCAGAAAATCATTCCAAAAGTACCTTTTTGCAGAAGCAGTTAACATTCTTAATTGGAAACGCATTCTAACATGGATTTCTTTTTACAGTGGAATTATCTACAGAAAAGTTCTCTAAAGATGGTTACAGTGGAGACCAATACTCAGAACACAGTGGACAAGTCTTTACAAGCTAATCGTACCGGTAATAGAAACCACATCCTTTGTCTCTCTGCTTACATGAAATGGTTCTTGAAATTAATCTGTATTTCAGAATTAGTGGTCTTCTTGATGTTCAACTGTAGGGAAATGGTTCTTGAAATTGTATTTTGGAATTAGTAATCTTGATTCAGAACAAAAGTACTATAATTTCCTTCCTACATTCCACATGTATGTAAATAGTATCGCTATTATATATATATATATATATATACACATTTACAAATCTTACGTGTTCTATACAGTTTTGAAATTCACTGCAAAAGAGACCTCTGTTTTCTATATTGATATATTTCCAAAATATTTTAAAGACCCGCGGCAACGCCGGGCACTTATTCTAGTATTACCTACTTACGGGCACTTTTTCCAGTCTTACCTACTTTGCATGAACCTTCCAATACGATAGAAAACTAGCTAGTGGGTCTCTACGTTTTACTTTCTGCTTTTTATGATAATTCTAACGTAAAACATCAAAGTCTTTTTTTTCGTCAAGAACCAACGTGTAAGTTACTCGAGTAATACAACACTTACCACATATTTGTACTATTATTTCTACCGCTTTTTTAATAGAACTTGGTCCACCAACACATATAAGTCTTATAATACCAATGATGATAAAATGTGGTAAAATTAGCCTTTTTGACCGAGTTAAGCCCTTTCTTTGTTAGAGAAGTGATACAAATATTTTATGAAAAATTTGATAAGAGTAGCATTTTTAAATTAAGAATTATTGCGACTGCAAAAGCATATGTTGTGTTCTCATGGTATGCACGCAGAAGCTAGCTGTGCAACCCAATTTGGACGCTAAAATTGACTCCTTTCTTGTGTCAACAGCTTCATTTTGCAGCTGTGGATATTTAACCATGGTGTGCTACGATTACCTATGGTTAAATATCCACAGCTTCATTTTGCAGCCTAGCTAAAATGGAGTTCTCAGGTATTCATGTTAGCATTTGGTTTATTTTCATCCAACCACTCTTTCTTCTCTTTCTTTTTAGCTCTGCCTCCTCCCGTTTAGCGGGAAATGAGGTGGATAGGCTTTCCTTGCTTGCCTTCAAAGCTGAAATCGTGACCGATACCCTGGGCATCCTTAGCTCTTGGAATGAATCGGTCCACTTCTGTCGTTGGCCAGGCATCACTTGTGGCCGCAAACACCAGAGAGTTACAGTGCTCGACCTCCGATCAAGCAAGATGGTAGGCCACCTATCTCCCCACATTGGAAACTTGAGCTTTCTGCGGGCTTTAGACCTCCATAACAATAACTTCAGCCACACCATCCCTCCAGAAATTGGTCGTTTGTTCCGCTTGGAAAAACTATTCCTTGATAACAACTCCTTCAGTGGTCATATTCCATTCAACATATCACGTTGCTCTAACCTCCAATTCCTTGGCTTATATGGCAACACTGTAAGTGGCGAACTTCCAACTGAAATTGCCTCATTGTCCAAGCTTCGGGTACTTGCTTTAGGCAAGAACAATTTTTATGGGAAAATCCCACCTTCTTTTGGGAATCTTTCTTCTCTTGAAATACTATCTGCATTCCAAAATAATCTGCATGGAGGTATTCCAAATAGCCTTGGCCGGTTGAAAAGCTTAGTGTTTTTTTCACTGGCTACAAATTATTTGAATGGTACCATCCCTCCCTCCATATACAACCTGTCGTCAATTAAAGTCATTTATATGCTTCAAAACAACCTTCATGGAACTCTTCCTCTTGGCTTGGGCCACACTAAATTTCCAAACCTCGAAACCTTTGTTTTCCATACCAACCAATTCACTGGACTAGTACCAACTTCAATCTCCAATGCCTCAAACCTTTCAGTATTTTCTATCTCATCCAATAAGTTTATTGGGAAAGTGCCTAGTCTGGCACGCCTGTCAAATTTGTATTTGTTTCAACTTGATGATAACAATCTTGGAAATAATGAGGAAGGTGACTTGGATTTCATCTCTTCTCTAGTTAATTGCACCAATTTAGAATTTTTATCTGTCGGCCTCAATAATTTTGGAGGAGTGCTGCCTGAATCTATCAGCAACCTCTCAACAAAGCTCAAGGAAATATCTTTTCATAACACTCAGACACGCGGAAGCATTCCCATCGGGGTTGGAAATCTTATCAACTTGGAGAGACTAGGCTTTTTTGCAAATTTATTGGCAGGCACTATACCGAGTTCAATAGGTAAACTGAATAAGCTTTATGATCTATTTCTAGGTTCGAATGAATTGTCAGGTAATGTTCCATCATCTCTAGGAAATCTGACTTCATTAAGCGGATTGAATCTCCGCTCAAACAAGTTAAATGGAAGCATACCACAAAGTCTCAGAGACTGCAGGTTTATGTTAGAATTGGATCTTTCCCACAACAATCTTAGTGGTCCAATTCCAAAACAAGTCATCAATTTACTTGTTTACTTGAATCTATCTGGAAACCAACTTACTGAATCCATTCCCATGGAAGGAGGTAACTTACAGCATCTTGTTATCTTGGATGTTTCTGAAAACAAGTTATCTGGTGAGATTCCACAAAGCTTAGGGAGTTGCACAAGTTTGACAACTCTATCTCTTAGAGAAAATTTATTGCAGGGGATAATTCCTAAATCCTTGAGCTATTTGAGAGGAATTGAAGATTTTGACCTCTCTTGCAACAACTTGTCTGGCATAATTCCCAACTACTTGGGGAGTTTCCCCTTCTTGCAGAATTTGAACCTTTCATTTAACAATTTTGAAGGTGCAGTACCAATCCAAGGAGTTTTCAAGAACGCGAGTGCAGTATCTGTTGTGGGAAACACACAGCTTTGTGGAGGTCTACCCCACTTAAGATTGCCCAAGTGCATCTCCACAAAATCCAAGCAAGGGTTATCTCCTAAGCTGAACTTAATTATCTCAGTTTCCTGTGGGGTTGTTGGCTTGGTCTTGGTGTTGTTACTTGTGCTTCTTCATCGATCAAGAAAAGCTAGAGCACTTAAGTCAACTTCAGGGTCATCACTGGGGGTTTCACTCTTGAAACTGTCCTATGGAGATCTCCTCAAAGCAACTGATGGATTCTCTGCTTCGAATTTGATTGGTTCGGGAAGTTTTGGGTCCGTGTACAAGGGAATTCTCAGCCAACATGAAGAAAGAAATGTTGCGGTGAAAGTACTCAATCTTCAAACTTCAAGAGCTTCTAGAAGTTTCATATCTGAATGTGAAGCCTTGAAAAGCATTAGGCATCGAAATCTTGTCAAGCTACTGACTGCTTGTTCAAGCATTGATTTTCAAGGAAACGATTTCAAAGCCCTGGTGTATGAGTTCATGGTGAATGGAAGCCTAGATGAGTGGCTGCACATATCAGCTGAGGGAGTAGATAGGCCAGCCAATCTGCCGAAGAATCTGAATCTCACTCAAAGAGTTAACATTGCCATCGATGTAGCGTGTGCTTTGGATTATTTGCACAACCGCTCCCACATGCCAATAGTTCATTGTGATATAAAGCCCAGCAACATTTTGTTAGACAGTGAAATGACTGCTTGTGTTGGTGATTTCGGTTTAGCAAGGTACCTCCGGGATGCTTCTTGCCCATCTCCTTTGCACGATAGCAGTTCCAATGTCATAAAAGGCACCATAGGCTATACTCCCCCGGGTAAATTTTCTTTTGTATATATTTTATTTGTGCTTGCACTATGGTTTTGTATATAGCATGAGTTTTTTGAAGTCACACATAAGAACAAAGCTATGTTTTTGTGCATATAACTTAAAGAGTATGGAATGGGAGGTGAGGTGTCAAGATATGGCGACGTGTATAGCTACGGAATACTATTGTTGGAGATGTTAACTGGCAAGAGGCCGACAGATGACATGTTTAACAGTGGCATGGACCTGCACAATTTTGTTATGATGGCTCAACCAGAACGTGTGGGAGAAATATGTGATCCACTACTTGTTCAAATAGAAGAAAGCAGCATCCGTACTAATCCCAGAAGTAATAGGGGGAATAATGCCCCAAATGATCGAAGAAAAAGGGTTGTGGAGTGCTTGACTTCCATTGCAAGAGTAGGAATTGCTTGTTCTGTAGCGATGCCGAGAGAGCGAAAAGACATGAGCAATGTGGTAGCTGAATTGAGTCTAATAAGGGATGTGCTAACTGGAATTAGGATGCCTAGAGAGTATCCGTGATGACGATCCAAGTAGTGAGTAATAATACCCTGTTATCATTAAAAAAAATCCCATGACAGTGCTTGAACTTTGCAAGGTGATCTTCTCTGAATGATGACGAGGTGGATTTTCCTGTTTTGCAATTTCATTTTGTAGGTTTTATAAATGATCTTAATTTGTAAGATCATCTTTATATTTGCTTGGAAATTTGGAATTTGTCAATCTAAGTTTGGTTCTTCTTTAACTAGGTTTTTATCACAAATGGTCCATGAGATTGATCAAACTCATCATTTTGGTCTCTCACTTTCAAAATTAATCATTGTCATCCCTGGCATTCACTATCCAGCATCAATTTGATCATTCCATTAAAATTCCGTCAACTATTCTGTTAGTTTGTATATGGGAACCACACATCAGATGAAATGATGACGTGTGAATTACACAAAATAAGGGTTTTTATAGCAAATGGTCTCTGACATTGATCAAATTTCTCATTTTGGTCTCTGTGTTTCAAAAATCAATAAATTTGGTCATTGACTTTCACTTTCGCACATCAACTTAGTCATTCAATTAAAATCTCATCAATATTTTTCATTTGTGTGTTGATGTGGTCCCACTAATGCAATCATATGGCTCCATGTGAATTAACTATATGGAACTATTTTTTTAAGAGTGAACCAACGAACAAGTATTCCGCGCTGACATTTTTCTCACATCCCACAAACCCAACTAGAAAAAAATTCAATCTAAATTCGATAAAATCAAATCCAAATTTAATTTAAATTTGAAGAAAATAACCGACTAGAGAGAGTGAAGAGTGAGTTCAGGAGGCCAAGTACTTTAATGGTGTCATGATTCCTTCCTTTTCTTTTTGAGCTTACCTGATAAAGACGATGATGACTTTTTCTTTTAGTTTTGGTTTTTAGTTTCTTATTTTACTTTTAGTTTTAAATTTTAAAACAATAGTTTCTTATAGTCAATCCACGTGGTGCCTTATGATTGGATTAGTGGGACAAAATATATTGACGAAACTTTAATGGAAGGATTAAATTGACATGTGGTATTGAAAGTTAGGGGACCAAATTTGTCAATTTTTGAAACTCAGGAACCAAAATCAAGAGTTGGATCAATATCAGAGACTATTTGCGATAAAAACCCTTATTTTGTGCAATCCACATGTCAACATTTCATTAGATTTGTGGGTCCTACATACAAACTAACAGAATAATTGACAAAATCTTAATGAAATGACCAAATTGATGTGTGGTAGTGAATGTCAGGGACAACACTGATTTTGAAAATGAGAAACTAAAATGATGAGTTTGATTAATCTCAGAAACCATTTATGATAAAAACCCATTTTAACTTGGTGTTCTTGCGCCTCGCCTTATGAGACATACAACGCTTGTTTGTAAGATCAGCTTTATGTTTGTTTGAAAATTTGGAATTATGTGGAATTATGTGTGATAAAATGTGAGAATACAATTTTGGAGAGGCTCCATCTCAGCTGCAATAATCTTAAACCTCGTGGAAATGTTTCTCTTGTTAATTCATTTGATCATTCTACTTCCTATATATTGTAACTTATTTGGAGAAGTTTCATGAGACCAGCAATTCTTTTTACATGTTCGATTTTTATTTTTGGCTTAAATCTATACGGTTAGTAGTAATACATTTTTCAGTTATGGCTTTTCAAAAGAGAAGTTTTATTGGATTTTATTTAAATTTCGAAACCATTTCCAGGAAATTTTGCAAGATTAGTCTCCAAGATGTGGGAGCATGCATATCCAGATTTGTCTGTAGGAAAATATGAATCAAATTCTTAGAGAAATTAATAATTATGTGGATGATATCGGTATAGTTTGACAAATCAAAGCTAAAAACCGTGTTGATTCAATTTTCTTTTTATTGACACAAGGCTGTGATGTCTATTAATTCCCAAGTCTTTGCGTCATCTAGCAGTGACATACGTTTGTTTGCCCTCACAGACTATCATTGGACTAGACTGGACTAACTATTAGTCTAGTCCCATGTTTGTTATCATGCGAGACTAGCATTAATGAGATTAGCCGAAAACAATTCCAGGGTACTTCTCGGTACCTCCGGGATGCTTCTTGCCCATCTCCTTTGCATGAAAACAATTCCAATGTCATAAAAGGCTCCATAGGCTATACTACCCCAAGTAGATTTATTTCTCCACCTCCTCAGTGTAAATGTATCATTTTGTAAGAAAACATCCGGGAAAAAAAAAAAAGTTATCAAATAGCATTTTTACAGTTGTGAAGTTATCAAATATCACTTTATAATAGTGATGTTCTCAAATAGCACTATTATCAATTAGGGAAGTAATTTTCGTACACCTGTATCAGTTTTCCACACATTTTTCTTTATTATGACCAACAAATTGAAAACAAGAAACATGATTAAATAGGAGTGTGCGTCTAACTAGAAACTGTGTGCATCCTTATCAACAATAACATCATGATTATTAAGGATTTATTTATTTCTTGTTAATGTCATGAGACGATTTAACAAGCGTATTTGCAACGTTGCATAATGCATTGCAATTTGCAAGAGTACTAACTATGAGAGTACTCATATGAAGGCAACTGCAAGAGAAACTTGCCAATGTACCATTTGCATGAACCTTCCTCTACGCTAGAAAAAACTAGCTAGCAAGTCTTTACGTTTTACATTTTTTTCCCAGGTGATGCTACACTTACCACGTTTTTCATATCATATTTGTTCTTCCCAATATGAACATTTAATAAATAATGTCTAAGTCACATTCTGCTACCTATGATAACTCTATCTTTTTTTTTTTTTTTTTTTTTTCGTTTTAGTTTTCTTTCATTACATCTGCAAGCTCAACATGGCTCTTTAAAGAGCTAATTAAGAAGACCAATGATATACTTACTACATTTTTCATACTATATTTGTATCACGTTGTTAATAGAACTACGACCCATTAATACATGTGGTCTCATCCTATTAAAGGGGTGATACAAATGTAATATGAAAAATGTAGTAAGAGTATATTTATATAGCATTTTTGAAGAATTATTGCAAGTGCCAAAGTTGTTGGTTGTGTTCCCCAAACCGTCAACCACGGCATGGAGAAATTTTTAGTTATGAGGGGAACACAAGTGGTACACCACGTGTTTTAATAGGAGTGATGAAAAATTTTATTTTTTAAGTTATAAACTTTTTAGCACACATATCCCACCATTTACATAGTGACACGCGGTGTACTACTCCGTGTACCGGTCACGCTGAAAATTTTCTCCACGGCATGCATGCAGAAACCAGCTGTGGAACCTAATTTGGACGCTAAAATTGGCTCCTTTCATTACGTCAACTTACTGTTACATAAATATCCAGAGTTTTATTTTGTAGCCTAGCTAAAATGGAGTTCTCAAGCATTCATATTAGCATTTGGTTTATTTTCATGAGATCAACTTTTTTTTTTTTTTTTTTTTAACATGTTTGAGATATATATATATATATTTTTAAATTTTTTTGGCTTAAATCTATATGGTTAGTAGTAATACATTTTTCGGTTATGGCTTTTCAAAAGAAAAACTTTATTTTCGGGATTTTATTTTAGATTTCAAATCTATTTTGTTAGATTTGTCTCCAAGGTGTGGGGGAGCAGGCATATTAAGATTTGTTTGTAGGAAAATATTAATCAAATTCTTAGAGAAATTTATGTGGATATCAGTATAGTTTGACAAATCAAAGCTAAAAACTACGTTGATCCAATTTTCTTTCTATTGAATAACAAGGCTGTGATGGCTATTAATTCCCAGGTCCTTGCGTCATCTAACAGTGACTTTCATCTCTTACTAATCTTTAAGAGGGTGTTTGTTTACACTCACTAATTATCACTGGGCTAGACTGAACTAACTGTTAGTCTAGTCTTGTGTTTGTTATTATGTAGGAGTAACGTTAATGAGATTAGCCAAAAAAAGTTCTGGGATGCTTCTTACCCATCTACTTTGCACGAAAGCAGTTCCAGAGTCATAAAAAGGCTCCATAGGCTATGCTCCACCAGGTAAATTTCCTTTTTCTTTTTTCTTTTTTGTATATATATATATATATATATATATATTATTTGTGCATGCACTATGTTTTTGTTTATATATCATGATTTTTGTGAAGTCGCACATGAGAACCTAGCTACTTTTTGTGGTTATAACTTAAAGAGTATGGAATGGGAAGTCAGGTGTCAACATATGTTTAACCATTGTGTTTATTTGGATTGGAAATCGATTTAATCCTAATTTTCCTTGATTTTCATATCTAAATATCCGAGAAAAAAAACCATTTAGTATTACGGTCAAATGATATTCCTTTTCACTTGTAAGTGAGAGATTTTCGATTCTCGCAAAAAATATCCAAGAAAGGATACTTAGTACTATGTACTAATGGTGTTACTCTGTACTAGTAAGTGAAATGTCTCAAATTCGAATATAAAAAAGTGACAAGTTCACAACCAAATTTATTTCTCCATCTCCTCAGTATAAATGTATCATTTTGTAAAAGAAATATCAGGAAAAAAGTTATCAAATAGCACTTCTATAGTTGTGAAGTTATCAAAGAGTACTTTTATAGTAGTGACTAGCAATAACGCCCATGCTACACAGTGGGTTTTGAAACTGTAATCACAATTTAACACTCATTTCCAAATAATTTAGCAATCAATCAAAGCAGTTGAATCCACATGCTAAAAATAAATCTTAGGTTGCGTTCATATTATATTGAATTTACATTAAGAGCAATACAATAAAAGAAAGAAGGTCCGCCCAGATTTCTAAAACTGTTCATATTCATAATTCTTTCAAGTTGCACCTAAATTGTAATAAATGTATCACTTTGTAAAAAAAATATCAGGAAAAAAGTTATCAAATTGCATTTCTATAGTTGTGAAGTAATCATATAGTACTTTTATAGTAGTGAGGCTTTTTATCTGAAATGGTCCATGAGATTTCCATAATACATCACTTTGGTTTCTGAGATTGAAAATTAATAGAAATAGTCCCTGAGATTGTCCACCATCCATTATTTTGATCATTCCGTTAAAAACTTTGTTAAGTGTCCCAAAGCTCTTGGCCGGAAGTTTGGACAATTTTCAAAGCTTCGTAACTCAATTGTTTCTTAACCAAATTCGACCCATAATATATCAAAATGAAGATAGGAAAATGTAGAACAAGATTATACCTATTTGGAAGGCCAATGGTTGCCGGAGATGGCCAGAAAATAGACAAAAAGGTGACTGGTCCGTGGAAAAACTGGAAAACTCGCCAGAAACTGGGTAAACTTTAAACGTTCATAACCTCTTCAATACTCAACGAAATCGAGTGATGCAAAAATGAAAATCATATTTCTCGACTAGACAAAGAGAATGGTACCTTTCTCAAAGGCTAATTAGTTGTGGGTTGGCTGAAAAATGGCTCGAAAGTGGCTGTCTTGGGCATCTAGTTAGCCACTTTCGAGCTGTTTTCCGACCAAACCATGACGAGTTATTTGTCAAGAAAGGTATCATTTTCTTTGTTTTTGAATCACTTGATTTCGTTGAGTATTGAAGAAGTTACGAACGTTTAAAGTTTACCCATTTTCTAGCGAGTTTTCCAGTTTTCCCGCCGACCAGTCACATTTCAGGCTATTTTCCCACCATTTCTGGCAACCATTGGGCTTCCAAATAGGTATAATCTTGTTCTACACTTTCCTATCTTCATTTTGATATATTATGGGTCGAATTTGGTTAAGAAACAATTGAGTTACGAAGCTTTGAAAATTGCCCAAACTTTCGGCCAAGAGCTCCAAGACACTAATGGATTTTTTAACGGGAGGACCAAAATAATGGATGCTGAACAATCTCAAGGACCCATTCTATTGATTTTCAATGCCAAGGACCAAAATGATGTGTTATGCAAATCTCATGGACCATTTTAGCTAAAAAGCCTAGTAGTGACTAGTAATAATGCCCGTGCTACACAGCTGGTTTTGAAACCGTAATCACAATTTAACACTCATTTCTAAATAATTTAGTAACCAATCAAAACAGCTGAATCTACATGCTAAGAATAAGTCTTAGATTGCGTTCATATTATACTGAATTTACATTAAGAGCAATACAATAAAAGAAAGAAGGTCCGCCCGGATTTCTAAAACCGTCCATCTTCATAATTCTTTCAATTTGCACCTAAAGTGTAACAAATTTAGACTGACAGCCTATGTTCAACAAATTCTGACCATCTTCAAACACAGAGAGGGAATCGGCATATCCCAAGGTTCATTGAAATTTACTATAAACACGGCTGAGCCGTTAGGGTGTAGAACATAGTGTGTACCCTCCGATATTTTAGTTGCAATTAGAAGCTGCTGCCCTTCGCACTCTTTGAATACTTAATGTTACCAAAAGCTGCTAAAGATGAGTTGATTGAAAGTGTGGCCTCACAATCTAATTTGTACTATTTTTCTTGGCATATATGTTGAGTCGGTCAAATTGGGGATCCAGTAATTGGTTCGACTTGATTGTACAATACCATCCCAGCACTAATGACACTACCATCTGAAAGATTGAAGAAATTATAATTTAGAACTTCACTGTAACCAATAGTTAACCACAGATACTTGACTGAAAGCATATCATAAAAGTGTTCAAATTCATTCGCAACTCACTTAGAAATGAAGGCTAAATATGCTGTGGATGTGGGTAAATGATAGATCAGAAACAAACAAAAGGTAACATGTAAAAGATGGCAATGTAATAAAGTAGTAAAGAGACTAAAAAGAAAAGGCGCGTGGAACAGTACTTGAGAATGCTGGGCACCAACACCAGCAACAGCACCATTTGGTCCTCTTCCAAACAATGGGTACATTTATCTAGCCATCAGACATAATTTGATTTTGCAGTAGAATTGATGATGTGTCTATTGCCTGCAATAAACACCGGAACAGAATCCTTTAATGAAAAATAGACCAACTGATCTAGAAAGATGATCAGAATCTTTCAGTTAGCATTTACATGGAAATAGTTTCTGAGAATCCCAAAGAATCTTTAGCGCCAAGACATCAACCACTGAATATAACATTAAAACTCCAATATAAAAGTTTTCCATAGATTATAACAAAAAGAAAATAATCTCAAACCTGCATTGAGAAGATAAAGGTCATAGCCTCTAGAATAGGTCTCAAACCATAGCAAGCAACACCAACCCCAATTCCAGTAAACCCAGCCTGCAAAACATTTTCCATATAAATGAGGTCAGTCAGCTACTATGAACTTCTTTGTATCTTACTGCAAATTCTTACATCTATTCAAATTTTAATATTCACTGGAAAAATTAAAGTTAAAGTCCTTACATAAGAATCTGAACTGAGGTCTAGCTCATTGAATCACCATACAATGCATTAAATTCAAAGTTACAATTGAAACAAATACGAATCGAAAACTCTGTATTGGCAACACAAATAGCTCAAATTGATCATTTACGAACATTGACCATAAACTGACACACTAATTTACAATAAGGTAACCAAATGATTGATGAAAACAAAGAACATTGAATTGAATTACACAAAGAAATGCACAAATCGAAGCAGAGGATACCATCTGAATCTTTGTTGTCATCGGAGAGAGGGAAATCAAGCCAAGCCTCAGGATGCATAAAGATATTCCTGACGAATGGGAGAACTTGCTGGGTCACATCGAGATCACTGCGGCTCACCCTGAAAGAAACAAAAAACTGATTGAAGGATGAAATAAAATTACAAAAAATGAAAGCACAAAACTTGATTTCTGAAAACAAAAAACTGGGTTGTGATAAAAAAGATCGAGAGAGTAAGATCATTGCGGGTTTGAATTCCTCTCCCAGTAGTTTTAAGTAAATTAGTGTAATTTTTCGATCTTCTGTCAAAAGCAAAAGAAATTAGCATTAATCCCATAAAATATTAAGAGTTTTTTAAACACCATAGAAAGCAAAGGTTAGAACTCAACCCACTTCTAGATTAGTAAGAATAAGAAAGGTTAAGCTTCATCTAGAGAGAGAAACACAAAGATCAAAAACATCAAGCTATTTTTGAAACAAAAGATTAAAACTTTAGGCATTTACTTCTGAAACAAAATAAATGAACAAAACCATCAGCATTAAGGAATGATTAGAGTTGATGGGTGCAATATGGAATATAAGTTTCTGGAGAGAGAAACAACCAAACTTCACACTTGATCATATTTTTTAGAGAGAGAGAGTTGGAAGTACTTTTCAACAGCGGAGAGAACAAATTCAGTCTTGGGCATAAAAAGAAAAAATAGAAGCTTCACAGCACAATAACTAACCACAATCCTCTGTTTTTCTAAGTGCAAATAGAAAAACGGAATCAAAGTATTCAACCCAAAATCTTCACATTAGCTCAGGAACTATATTGTTTCAGAGCTTTCCAATTTCCCAGCACGAAACCACAATTGAAAATCACGGAAAGAATGAAAAACCAGAACAACAAAATCTGCTGCAAGATAATCGAAACATTTTAAGGAATTCTTCTTCTGAACCTTATATATTTTCCACCATAAATACGAATGGATCATGCATGTGGAAATCACACTTGCATGGCAATGGCAAGCATGATATAAATGGGCAAAAAAAGAGATGACACTGCCCGCAATGCAGATTGCCTTCGACTTGTTTTAGTAATGATTTTGATCAAGCCGGATGCTTATCTCGGCTAGAAAAATAAAATTTTCAAGATGTAAAATTCGGAACCACCAATAAAAATCATGAACGAAAGCACTTTAATTCTCGAAAACAACGTTAAGCGGCAGTACAAACACAGCGTAGCACCAGTAATGATCTATTTAATGTATCTTGTCCCGTTCATCGTTCATGGATTAGGCACCTCAACAATCATAATTAACCCATACATACATACATACATATATATATATATATATATATATCATCAAAGATAACTTCTCAACCAATACAAAGAACTCAGTAGGTGCTGATGAATGAAATAACTCAGAATTTTTTGTACATTAAGTTTTTCATAGAACCAAATTAAACCAACATGCTTAAAAAAACAATTGATACCTGTAAGGTCGGAGACTGCTTTCAACACGTTTTTCTTTTCTTTGTCCTGATGTAAATCCAATTTCAGCACCACCTTCAGCAGAATGAAAACAATTTTCAATTAACAAATTGTTTTGAGAGAGAAAATGAAAATTCATTAATTCAAATGCCAATACCGATTTCTGGGTTTAGGGTTCTCTGTTACCCTTGCAACTGAAAGCCTAAAATCCCAGAAAAATGAGCAAGAAGCTTAAGCAGAAAAAAAATCATATTTTCAACAACCAAAACCCAATATCGATTTAATTACATACAAAAGAAAAACCTAAACACAAAGTCACTAATTAATGAACTAAAAACCCACAAAAAATTCCAAAAAAATAAAGGCAACTGACCTTAAAGCAAAGAACAAATACAGAACAGAGAGAAGAATCCCCAAAATGAGAGAAAATGAAACAAATAAGGGAATAAATAGAGAAACAACCATCCCCCAAAACCTGACCTAACAGTACTAAAAAATTCGAAAATAATTCATAGCCTTTTAATCACCACAACCATATAAAAAAGGCAGAAATGATGACAATCTCTATTCATGACCCCTACCCCTCAATTCCCGACGGCCCCTATGGTTTTCTCTGACCATCCCCCATCTCCCACTTGTGAAATCCATCTGCAGCAATGGCGCTGAGACCCCTACCCCTCCCCCTCGCTCTCTTTCCATCGCGATCTGTCTCCGTCTCTCTCTCTCTCTCTCTCTCTCTCTCTCTCTCTCTCTCTCCGAAACCCTCATCGAATGACAACAAAGGCAGACCTACCCCTAATTCGCTCAAAACCGAGAGGACAAAATTACCCTTCCCAATTCGCTCAAAACTACTGACCGTGTGCGTAGGTATCGATTTTCAAGGGAATGATTTCATAGCTTTGGTTTATGAATTCATGACGAATGGAAATCTAGAAGAGTGGCTACATTTTTCAGCTCATAGACTGCCTGGGGCACCCATTGTGTAGGAGCATTTGATCCTTATTCAGAGGGTAAACATTGCCATCGACATAGCTAATGCTCTGAATTATTTGTACCACCACTCTCATATGCCAATAGTTCATTGCGATTTGAAACCCAGCAACGTTCTCTTGGAAGGCGACATGACTGCCCGTGTTGCTGATTTTGGTTTAGCAAGGTACCTCCCAGATGCTTCGTGTTCACTTCCTTCACACAGAAGCACTGCCAATGTCATAAATGGCTCCATAGGCTATATCGCCCCAGGTAAGGTGCATTATTGCTTCAACCTCTTAATGACATGTAAAGAAAATTAATTTTTGTCATTTATTTCAGATTCTTTGTTAGGAATTGCATTTTGCTTAAATTTTGTGAGCTTAAAAAAAGATCGGGACTCTTTCTGATTTTAAATTATTTACACAGTTCCAAAACACTGTGTGTTAAACAGTGGAATTTTGATTCAGCTTGTAGTAATTGCCGTACGAGTTTACACTTTTGTGTGGAATTGGTGCAACTTTTGGGGTTTGTGCGATGTTATTTTGATTAGTTGTTGCCTAAAATTTGGTTCTTTTGATTTGGGTTTGGTTAATTGAATAAAATTGTGGTTTATGATATTCAATCAATGGAAAATGTGACTTTCACAAGCTCCATGCCTCTGTCAATTATAGAGATCTCAATATGTATCTAAAATTTGCTTAAGACACTGGTGGAAAAATGTATTTAACATTTTATGTTCATATGCATAGGCTCGACTTCTAAAAACGTATCCTGCAAAGCTATGCTTCACAAGTTTACGATGCCTGTCAAGTGCAGCACATACATTTTTGTTGAAGAATTGTTTTCGATAAGGATAATACTATCACTGCACCTTATTCCTTGACACCTTGGCCTTCTTGAGTCTTTGTTGGAGCATTGCAAATCAGTTTTCCGACTCGATATCTTGGTGTTCAGTAATTCGGCTGGTAATTTTGACATAATCCATTTGAAAAATTTAGGGCCTGTTTGGTATCCTATTTAAAAATTGTTATCATTTCTCAAAACATTTCTTAAAAACATTTTTTGAAAACAATTTTCTTTAAGACTCAAAAACTTGATTGGTTTGCGATTTAAAATTTTTAAATCTTACGACTTAAACTAGACAAAGAGATCTAAAAAGAGCGGGTCGCAGGAGAGGGAGAAAGAGGAGAGAAGAGGAAAGAAAGTAAGAGATGATTGAAGGAAAGAGAAAGAAGAGAGATGATCGGACGAGATAGAAAGGAAGAGGAGTGAGAGAAAGTACTGAGAGAATGAAGAGAGTAGATTGGATGAGAGACGAAAAAGGTAAAAAAAAAAAGAGAAGAGAGAAAGAAGAAAAGAGAGATAGATTTGGAGTAAGGGGGGAGAAAGGAGTTAGTTTAAGTTTAAAAACTCTAAAAACTCACTTTTTATGTTTTTAGAGAATAGATTATATTTTTTTAATTAGTCTTGAGTTCAGTTTTTTAAAATAGTTTTATCAAACAAGTTTTTAAAGGCTAAAACTTGAAAATTGTTTTTGAATTTAAAAAATTGGATTAAAGTAGAGTACCAAACAAACTCTTAGTTGTTTTTGTTGTTGGTTATATTTATTTGTCAAAGTAATGATTTTGGTTTCATGGTCAGGGCTTTATGAGTATGATCATGATGCGTCAAAAGCTAGGGAGCTTGAAGTGGCAATTAGAATTAAAGTGATAATGCATAGTAAGTGTTTGGTTTTTGTTTTTGTTTTTTTTTTTTTTAATTTCTGCGGCAAAGTTTTTGAATTTCTCATTTTTCAGATACCACATTCCATTTGAAAAAGTAGGTTGGTTAAATACAGGTTTTTCGTAGGAACTGTTGAACTTATGTAGTATTGATGTAGGTATTTTTGTCTTATGTAATAGGAGTGAAGAAACCAGCTGGATTAATCATCATCTTATTTTGATCAAATTTTGCAGTATAAATCACGATCGCATATTTTTGGTTGTATAATTTGTAATTACTTACTAGATTTTTTTAATTGAAAACTACTCATTATATTTGGATTAATCATCATGACATTGGAATTCAAGTTTTTGTTTGTATCAGTGTATGCTATTGCTAATCACCAAATTAATTACGTTTGTTGAAATTTTTGGAATAATTATTTTTTAATTACTTAAACCTCACCGAGAGAAAATTTTAGGGCGTTGTGCACAGGTAATTGAAGCTACTGCAACGTTTTATCATTGACATGGTTGGAATGTGTAGAAATTTAACGGTGAGGGAGTAAATTTCTAATTAAAATAGTTCGAGTGACAGTGATCATAAAGTTCAGTGGCAAATTGATAAAGTAGTCTTACTAAATTAATCATCTACTTAGAGATACATTAACAAACATCTGCATGCACATTTATTCCTAATATTGTGGACACTGTATAATGATTGCCTACGATATTGTTGTTTACCAACTTGCATTCCAAATTTGAAAGATCATCTTTTACCATATGCTGCACTTTTACTAAGAATGTAGCGTTTATTGTGATTAATTGTTCAGTTTACATATTTTTTGTGGTGCACCATATGGTGATGCATAAGCTTTAGAGGTCCTCTGGATTCTGGTGGTTGCAAATTTGCAATGATCAAGAAACATGGGACACGATACTAGAAAATGTGTTTGTAGATTCAAAAGTAAACTGTTGTTAACGTTATTATAGTAGAATTTCATTTGATTTTGATGTTGGGATTCGATGAATCATGATCGGGTTATGATTAATGCTAATTAATGATATGAATCAAATGCTTGCAATGTGTAATTTGATTGGATTAAAGGAGTTTGGGCTTTTTCTCTAATGAAAGTTATAAAACAAATTGTAATTTTAGGTACTTCACAAGTCAGAGGCCAAGTCTTAAAAATATCTTTCATAATGTTTTCAGATAAATGTTTTCAATTTTTGCAGTGGGATACTGAGATTTGAACCAGTCTAGGGTAAACAAGATCGATAACATTGCACAAGACTGGAACTTGCATAGTAGTTTAATGTTCAGTTCGTGGAGCGAGTAATTTGTTATCGATACAATTGGTTTCTCTCTACATGCATATATCCCAAGAGATAAATTCAGGCAATGCATGTTCGATTTTAGTTGTTTTTAAAGTTAATCGTCCACTGCTTCTTCTTTGATTCATGTTTGTTTCTCTCAACCAAAAACTAGAACCTTGCTTCTCCAACTGTCTCTCGCAGTAGAACTACATCTACCACGAAGCAGGCTCTTCGAGCTTCAGTCTGGGGGTAAGCTTCTCTCAGAATTTTGAGAAATGAAGATTCTCTTTTTTTTTTTTTTTTTTTTTGTCTGTTGTGGAGACCTAATCTGAATTGTGTGCTCTGGTCGATCTTGGATAATTCCCTTAGAATTTAGGGAATTAAATTGTCCCAATTATGGTGGTTTTTTTTTTTATGTTTTTTTGGGTGTTAGATTTGTTTGAATGTTTTGTTTTATTATTGGATTTTTGGAATTTTAACTAAACTCAAGTTATAGATCATGCCATGATGATAACAAAAAGGATTAGTAGATTTGTGTATGCGATGAGTTTTAGTGAAAATTATACCATTGCAGTGAGTGGATTTTCGGACTTTGGTTTTCGCACTAAAAGGATTAAAAACTACACTGTCCGATTCAATTATGAGTTTAATAAAGGTTAAAGTGAAAGTTTAATTAAAAGAAATTATCCCTTAAAACCCCCCTATTCTCATCAATTAGTTCTAGATTTTACACATCAATGGCTTTCTTTATCATTTTTTCTTAATGGGTTATCGATTCCTGTTTTCAGCTTTCCCTGCTCGAGTCCCCAGGCAAAATCCATTTTCCATTCTTCCTTGGTTTTTTCTTCTCAGCATTTAACAGTACTATTCTCTTTTTGTTTGGGTGAAATTCTGTAAATTTGTATTTTTTATCAAATTTGATTCTTAATTGTGGAAATGGGGTCGAATTTATTTTGGTATTAATTTTGCGCACAAAGATTGAAGGGTTTGTTTTTATGCTTTCAAGCTTGGTTATTGAGAGGTTGTTGGTCAGGGAATTTATTTTAGTTCCTATTCCCTTGGCCGTTTGCAAAGCAAAACACAGACGATTCATGTATTATTTAAGTTTTTATTAGTTTTTGTGTTGGGTTGCGCATGCTTTCGAAAATATAAGAATTTGTGCGTTTGTGGATATGAAAATCAGGGCTGCAGACCCTCATCCTTGACATTTTAGTTTCTCGTTTTGCTTCTCCCTGGGATTTTGTGGAACCAAATTTGTAATTTCTGTGTATTCTGAAAGTTGAATATATGGGAATCAATCAGTTCTTCATTTTTCGTGTATATGGAGAATGCTGTTCTCTGCACTTTTATGGTTTTGGGTAGTATGCTAGTATTGCATTTTTTTTTTATAGAACTTATGGTTTTTTTTTCTTCCAGTTTTTATAACAAAAGTGAAGTCTACACTATGTTTGGATGAAGGAAATAAACTTGAAATTTAGGTAAAAATCAGAATTTATAAATTGACATATACCAATTCCTTTATTTGGATTCATAAACATAGAAATTTAGAATTTCTGCATGGAAAAAAACTTGGGATTTGAGACCTCCAATTCCTAAGTTTAAATTCCATGTAAATAGGTGTCATTTCCCATTTTCTATGATTTAGAGTTTAAAAATAACAAATTCTGTATTCAATTCCATTATTCTTTTAGGTTTACCAAACAAGAAAATTCACAAATTCTAGAAAATAAAATCTCGTTATTTCAATTTCAGTCATTTTAAAATTCCTTAGTAATCTTAAATTTCTTCACTCAAACATAGTTTTGGGATTTTGTGGAACCAAATTTGTAATTTCTGTGTATTATGAAAGTTGAATACGCGGGAATCAATCAGTTCTTCATTTTTCGTGTATATGGAGAATGCTGTTTTCTGCACTTTTAGGGTTTTGGGTAGTATGCTAGTATTGCCTTTTTATTTTTATTTTTTTTCATAGAGCTTATGGTTTTTTTTTTCTTTCAGTTTTTATAACAAGAGTGAACTCTAAGGGTTAAAATTTTCGGAGTTTTAGTACTTGGTGAGAGTTTGGTTTTGAATTTCTAGGTTTAAAGCGGATCGATTTTTATATTGAGTTTTTTAATATCGGGAAGAAATAAAAACTAATTTTGCCTTTTTCGATTATTTCATCAGTACTAGCTTGCTGTATTTATTATTCTGTAGGTGTAAATATAGTTCCCTACGCAAGCTAGCTTATTTTTCAACTTTTTAACTGATGTGTGACTTCTAACTGTAATTTTTCATATTTCTTCTTTTATATTCTGATTATTGAATTTGAAATCACTTAATGAAATGAAATTGCCAAACCATATTAGAGTGTAATTTTACGCGTTCCATTTGAGTTTACAAGCAACATTTGCATTCACATGTATCTTTTGTTCAATGCCTATCACCAGTTTGATAAAATATGTCAGAGAAACACGCACGGTTTTCTCGGTTCTTTGTTCTTTGTTTTTAGATGTTTCTGGATTTAGAATTTTATGGTTGAAATGCCTCTGCGCATTGGGTCTAAATTGCAGGTGAGAAAACAGAGAGCCAGCAAACCTTCGTAGAGAGGAGGCATGAGTTTCCTACGATGGTAAGTCTATTCCTTCATTTGGGTAAAGCATATTCATTGTGGTGTATTTGGCAAAACTCAAGACCCCTTTATGCATCTTTTGTTTTGATTGGTTTGTTGGATGTCAGCATGTGGGACACTTGAGTTTGAGTACCTTTGTCTGTTCCGATATGATTTCACTTAGACAGTGCAATTGGAGATCCTACTTTAGACTAAAGTAATGTCCTCAAATAGCACTATTCCAGTAACAAATCAACAATATCAATTATGGAAGTGATTTTCACACTCTTATTAGCTTCTCACACATTCTTTATTATTATAACAACAAATTAAATAAATTAAACGTAAACAAGGGACATAATTAAACAAGATTGTGCGTGAGACTAAGGGCCAGTTTGGGATTGCTGTGTTTTAAAAAAAAAAAATGCTTATGTTGTGCTTTAAGAATAATCAGCTTTAAAATAAAGCAGATGAGCGTTTAGTTAACTATATTTTAAAAGTGATGTGAGTAAGAAAAGTAGTGTAAAAGCGTCGGTAAATTTTAATGTAAAAGTAATATAATTATATACAATGACAAAATGGATATAGTAGTAGGAATGGGGAGACAATGGTGGTAATAGAGGTAGTGGTGGTGGTTGCAATGGTGGTGATGGTAGTAGGAATGATGGTGGTGTTAATAGCAGGATGTGGTGATTGGGGTGTAAAGGTAATAATGGTGCTAATGGCGGTGGTGGCAGTTGTGGTTGTAACGGCAGTGGTTATAGTGGAGGTATGGTGGTGGTGCTAATAGTGGGATGTGGTGGTTGGGGTGTGGAGGTAATAATGGTGCTAGGGACGGTGGTAGTGCTAGTGGTGGCAGTGATGGCGGCAGCAATGATGGTAGTGACAATGGCGGTAATGGCGGTTATGGTTGTGGCGGTAGTGGTGGTTGTGGCGGTTATGGTTGTGGTGGTGGTAATGATGTTGATAGTGTAAGGTTAGTGTTTGTAATGGTAGGTCATAACAGTCACTTTATTCTCTAAGGGATAAAATATGTGTGGAAGGCAAATAATGTCATTTTAAAAATATTAATGAAGACATTACAACAATTGAAATATGTATTAAAGGCTTAACTCTGCATATTATTAAAATAACTTTTAAAAGCAACCTACAAGCTATTTTTAAAAGTTGTTTGGAGCCATTATTTTTAACATAAGCAGCATATTTCACTTTTACCAAACACTTTTTTTATTGCTTAACTTTAAAGTGAAGTAGTTTTTTTTCAGGGGTCACTCTTTCAAACCTTCTAACCTCTTGTACATTTTCTCGTCTCCTTAATGAATATTATACTTTCATAAAAAATGAAAGACAGAGAGTATTTGCTACGTCACAGATGCATCGCAATTTGCAAGAGTAATAATTGTGAGAGTAGAAAACAAGCCAATTTACCATTTGCATTACGGTAGAAAACTAGCTAACCTTCCACTAAGGTAGAAAACTAGCTAAGTGCAAAACTAGCTAACATTCCACTTAGGTAGAAAACTAGCTAAGTGCAAAACTAGCTAACATTCCACTAAGTCACTTTCTGCTTTCTATGATAGTTCTCTATGTTTTATTTTTTTTAAGTCACTAGAGAAATTTTTTTGATTGGTTTGTTGGATGTCAGCATGTGGGACACTTGAGTTTGAGTACCTTTGTCTGTTCCGATATGATAATGCGATGTTAATTTAGGCTATAATGATGAATCTTTGTGTTTAAGATTTTTTTTTTTTATGACATATTGTGATGCATTAGCCATGATTTCATCTGGGCAATTAGGAAATATCAAAAAGTATCCCTTCTGCTAAGGATAATACACTCTTGCAGGAACTAGACATCCCAATATTTTGCAATCTGATTACAAATTATCTACCAAAAGTACATACCGCTATCAATTGTATGATATTTTTAGATTGTTAGTGGCTTTGTTCTATTTTATATATTGACGTACAACATTAAAATCCCGATCATGGTCAACTAAAAAGTATTAAACGTGTTATGAATAGAAACGCATTCTAACATGGATTTCTTTTTACAGTGGAATTATCTACAGAAAAGTTCTCAAAGGTGGTTACAGTGGAGACCAATATTCAAAACACAGTGAACAAGTCTTTACAAGCTAATCCCACCGGTAATAGGAACCACATCCTTTGTCTCTCTGCTTACATGCTTTTTAACATGGAGAGAAATTTAATCTGTATTTCAAAATTAGTGGTTCTTGATGTTCAACCGTAGGGAAATGGTTCTTAAAATTGTATTTTGGAATTAGTGATCTTCATTCAGAACAAAAGGACTAATTTCCTTCCTACATTCCACATGTATGTAAATAGTATCGCTATTATATATATATATACAATTCTTATATGTTCTAATTTCTATACAATGTTGAAACTCACAGCATAAGAGACCTCTGTTTTCTATATTGATATATTTCCTAAATATTTTAAAGACCCGCAGCAACGCCTTAGCACTATTTCTAGGCTTACCTACTTTGTGCTTTTTAAAAACCAATACAGTAGAAAACTAGCTAGCAGATCTCTACGTTTTACTTTCTGCTTTTTATGATAATTCTAATGTAAAACGTCAATGTCTTATTTTTTCATCAAGAACCAACGTGTAAGTTACTTGAGTAGTGCAACACTTATCACATATTTGTATTATTATTTCTACCGCTTTTCTAATAGAGGTTTGTATTATTTTGGAAAGGCTCCATCTCAGCTGCAATAATCTTAAACCTCTTGGAAAGGTTTCTCTTGTTAATGCATTTGATAATTCTAACTTCTTTTTGTAACTTAATTGGAGAAGTTTCATGAGATCGACATTTTTTTTTACATGTTCGGTAATTTTTTTTTTTTGGCTTAAACCTATATGGTTAGTAGTAATACATTTTTCAGTCATGGCTTTTCGAAGGAATTTTATTTTTGAGATTTAATTTAGATTTCGAATTCATTTGCAAGAAATTTTGCTAGATTAGTCTCCAAGGTGTGGGAGCAGGCATATCCAGATTCGTCTGTAGGAAAATATGAATCAAATTCTTAGAGAAATTATGTGGATATCGGTATAGTTTTGACAAATCAAAGCTAAAAACCGCGTTGATCCAATTTTCTTTCTGCTGACTAACAAGGCTGTGATGTCTATTAATTCCCTAGTCTTAATCTAACAGTGACGGGCATTTGTTTGCTCTCACAGACTATCAAAGCTGTTTGTCGTGTTCCCTAGTCTTAATCTACCAGTTGTGCAACCCAATTCGGACCCTGAAATTGACTCCATTCTTTGCGTCAACTGACAGTTATATAAACATCCAGAGCTTCATTTTGCAGCCTAGCTAAAATGGAGTTCTCAAGTATTCATATTAACATTTGGTTTATTTTCATGCAACCGCTCTTTCTTCTCTTTCTTTTTAGCTCTGCCTCCTCCTCCCGTTTAGCGGGAAATGAGGTGGATAGGCTTTCCTTGCTTGCCTTCAAAGCTGAAATCATGACCGATACCTTGGGCATCCTTAGCTCTTGGAATGAATCCCTCCACTTCTGTCATTGGCCAGGCATTACTTGTGGCCGCAGACACCAGAGGGTTACAGTGCTCGACCTCCAATCAAGCAGGCTGGCAGGCCACCTATCTCCCCACATCGGAAACTTGAGCTTTCTGAGGATTTTACGCCTCCAAAACAATAGCTTCAGCCACACCATCCCTCCAGAAATTGGTCGTTTGTTCCGCTTGGAAAGATTAATCCTTTATAACAACTCCTTCGGTGGTCATATCCCATTCAACATATCACGTTGCTGTAACCTCCAATACCTGCGCTTATATGGCAACACTCTTAGTGGCGAACCTCCAACTGAAATTGCCTCATTGTCCAAGCTTCAGGAACTTGATTTTGGCAGGAACAATTTTTATGGGAAAATCCCACCTTCTTTCGGGAATCTTTCTTCTCTTCAGGTGCTATCTGCATCTGGAAATAATCTGCATGGAGGTATTCCAAATAGCCTTGGCCAGTTGAGAAGCTTAGTGTTTTTTTCTTTGGGTGAAAATTATTTGAATGGTACCATCCCTCCCTTCATATACAACCTCTCGTCAATTAAAGTCATTTATATACCTCAAAACAACCTTCATGGAACTCTTCCTCCTGGCTTGGGCCACACTATATTTCCACACCTCGAAATCTTTGTTTTCCATGCCAACCAATTCACTGGACCAGTACCAGCTTCAATCTCCAATGCCTCAAACCTTTTACTATTTTCTATTGCAGGCAATAAGTTTACTGGAAAAGTGCCTAGTCTGGCACGCCTGTCAAATTTGAATTGGCTTGATCTTCAAGAGAACAATCTTGGAAATAATGAGGAAGGTGGCTTGGATTTCGTATCTTCTCTACTTAATTGCACCAATTTAGAAGTTTTATCTGTCGGCGTTAATAATTTTGGCGGAGTGCTGCCTGAATCTATCAGCAATCTCTCAACAAAGCTCAGGTCAATAAATTTTCTTGACAATCAAATACGCGGAAACATTCCCATCGGGGTTGGAAATCTTATCAACGTGGAGAGACTAGGCTTTTCTGCAAATTTATTGGCAGGCACTATACCGAGTTCAATAGGTAAACTGAATAAGCTTTATGAGCTATTTCTAAATTCGAATGAATTGTCAGGTAGTGTTCCATCATCTCTAGGAAATCTTACTTCATTAAGCACTTTGCTTCTCCAGTCAAACCAGTTACAAGGCAACATACCACAAAGTCTCGGAGGCTGCAGGTTTATGTTATATTTGGATCTTTCCCACAACAATCTTAGCGGTCCAATTCCAAAACAAGTTGTCAATTTACTTGTTGAGTTGGATCTATCTAGAAACAAACTTACTGAATCCATTCCCATGGAAGTAGGTAACTTACAGCATCTTGTTTTCTTGGATGTTTCTGAAAACAAGTTATCTAGTGAGATTCCACAAAGCTTAGGGAGTTGCACAAGTTTAAGAAGTCTGTATCTAAGTGGGAACTCATTGCAGGGGACAATTCCTAAATCCTTGAGCTCTTTGAGAGGAATTGAAGAATGTGACCTCTCTCACAACAACTTGTCTGGCATTATTCCCAACTACTTGGAGAGTTTCCCCTTCTTGCAGAATTTGAATCTTTCATTTAACGATTTTGAAGGTGCAGTACCAATCCAAGGAGTTTTCAAGAATGCAAGTGCGGTATCTGTTGTGGGAAACACACGGCTTTGTGGAGGTATACCTCACTTAAGATTGCCTAAGTGCATCTCCACTCAGGCTAAGCGAGGGTTATCTCCTAAGCTGAACTTAATTATCTCAGTTTCCTGTGGGGTTGTCGGCTTGGTCTTAGTGTTGTTACTTGCGCTTCTTTATCGATCAAGAAAAGCTAGAGCGCTTAAGTCAACTTCAGGATCATCACTGGGGGTTTCACTCTTGAAACTGTCCTATGGAGATCTCCTCAAAGCAACTGATGGGTTCTCTGCTTCAAATCTGATTGGTGCTGGAAGTTTCGGGTCGGTGTACAAGGGAATTCTCAACCAGCATGAAGAAAGAAATGTTGCTGTGAAAGTACTCAATCTTCAAACTTCAAGAGCTTCTAGAAGTTTCATATCTGAATGTGAAACCTTGAAAAGCATTAGGCATCGAAATCTTGTCAAGCTACTGACTGCTTGTTCAAGCATTGATTTTCAAGGAAACGATTTCAAAGCTCTGGTGTATGAGTTCATGGTAAATGGAAGCCTAGATGAGTGGTTGCACATATCAGCTGAAGGAGTAGATAGGCCGACCAATCTGCCGAAGAATCTGAATCTCACTCAAAGAGTTAACATTGCCATTGATGTAGCGTGTGCTCTGGATTATTTGCACAACTGCTCCCACATGCCAAAAGTTCATTGTGATATAAAGCCCAACAACATTTTATTAAACAGTGACATGACTGCTTGTGTTGGTGATTTTGGCTTAGCAAGGTACCTCCGGGATGCTTCTTGCCCATCTCCTTTGCACGATAGCAGTTCTAATGTCATAAAAGGCACCATAGGCTATACTCCCCCAGGTAAATTTTCTTTTGTATGTATTTTATTTGTGCTTGCACTATGGTTTGTATATAGCAAGAGATTTTTGAAGTCACACATAAGAACAAAGCTACGTTTTTGTGCATATAACTTAAAGAGTATGGAATGGGAGGCGAGGTGTCAACATATGGCGACGTGTATAGCTACGGAATACTGTTGTTAGAGATGTTAACTGGCAAGAGGCCGACAGATGACATGTTTAACGGTGGTATGGACTTGCACAATTTTGTTATGATGGCCCTACCAGAACATGTGAGAGAAATATGTGATCCACTACTCGTTCAAATAGTTGAAAGCAGCAGCAGTACTAATCCCAGAAGTAATAGGGGGAATCATGCCCAAAATGATCAAAGAAAAAGGGTTGTGGAGTGCTTGACTTCCATTGCAAGAGTTGGAGTTGCTTGTTCTGTAGCAATGCCGAGAGAGCGAAAAGACATGAGCAATGTGGTAGCTGAATTGAGTCTAATAAGGGATGTGCTAACTGGAACTAGGACGCCTAGAGAGTGTCCGTGATGACGATCCAAGTAGTGAGTAATAATACCCTGTTATCATTAAATAAAATCCCATGACAATGCTTGAACTTTGCATGGTGATCTTCTGAATGATGACGAGGTGGATTTTCCTGTTTTGCAATTTCATTTTGTATGTTTTGTAAATGATCTTAATTTGTAAGATCATCTTTATGTTTGCTTGGAAATTTGGAATTTGTCAGTCTAAGATTGATCAAACTTATGTTTGCTTGTAAATGATCTTAATCGGGTTTTTATCACAAATGATTCCTGAGATTGATCAAACTTATCATTTTGGTCCCTCACTTTCAAAATCAATCAATGTCATCGCTGACATTCATTATCCCACATCAATTTGATCATTCTGTTAAAATTCCGTCAACTATTCTGTTTGTTTGTATGTAGGACCCACACATTGAATGAAATGATGATATGTGGATTTCACAAATAAGGGTTTTTATCGCAAATGATTCCTGATATTAATCAAACTCCTCATTTTGGTCCCTGAGTTTCAAAAATCAATAAATTTTGTCCTTGACTTTCACTATCGCACATCAACTTAGTCATTCCGTTAAAATCTCATCAATATTTTTTGTTTGTGTGTTGATGTGGTCCCATTAATGCAATCATATGGCTTCACGTGAATTAACAATAAGGAACTATTTTTTTAAGAGTGAACCAATGGACGAGTATTCCGCACTGACATTTTTCTGGCATCCCACAACCCCAACTGGAAAAAAATTCAATCTAAATTCAATAAAATCAAATCCAAATTTAATTTAAATTTGAAGAAAATGACCAATTAAAGAGAATGAAGAGTGGAACAAAAAATAGTTTCTTTTCTTTTTGAGCTTACCTTGATGAAGACGATGATGGCTTTTTTTTCTTTTAGTTTTGGTTTTTGGTTTCTTATTTTACTTTTAGTTTTAAATCTTAAAAAAAATAGCATCTTATAGTTAATCCACGTGGCACCTTATAATTTGATTAGTGGGACAAAAAATATTGACAAAACTTTAACGGAAATATTAAATTGACGTGTGGTATTGAAAGTCAGAGACCAAATTTGTCGATTTTTGAAACTCAGGGACCAAAATGAGGAGTTTGATCAATGTCAGGGACCATTTGCTATAAAACCCCTTATTTTGTGCAATCCATATGTCACTATTTCATTAGATTTGTGGGTCTCACATACAAACTAACAGAATAATTGGCGGAATCTTAACCGAATGACCAAATTGATGTGTGGTAGTGAATGTTAAGGACGACATTGATTGATTTTGAAAATAAGGGACCAAAATGATGAGTTTGATCAATCTCAAAGACCATTTGTGATAAAAACCCATTTTAATTTGGTGTTCTTATGCCTCGCCTTATGAGACATAAAACACTTGTTTGTAAGATCAGCTTTATGTTTGTTTGGAAATTTGGAATTATGAGTGATAAAATGTCAGAATACAATTTTGGAGAGGCTCCATCTCAGCTGCAATAAGCTTAAACCTCTTGGAAAGGTTTCTCTTGTTAATGCATTTGATAATTCTAACTTCCTTTTGTAACTTATTTGGAGAAGTTTCATGAGACCAGCAATTCTTTTTACATGTTCGATATTTATTCTTTATTTTTGGCTTAAATCTATATGGTCGGTAGTAATACATTTTTTCAATTATGGCTTTTCAAAAGAGAAGTTTTATTGGATTTTATTTAGATTTCGAATTCATTTCGGAAATTTTGCTAGATTAGTCTCCAAGATGTGGGAACAGGCATATCTAGATTTGTCTTTTGGAAAATACGAATCAAATTCTTATAGAAATTATGTATTTCTTGATAGGATTTTTACCACCTGCAAAAGTAAAAATAAAAACACTTAAAAATACTTGCAAGTGAACAAGGTTGTCGTAGTATAGCAACTCAAGTAAGGTCATTTTCCACATGAATTGAATGAATAATTTGTATTTAACTAATTTTTAGCTAATTATTTAGAACAAAGTTTCAAAAATGTTGATTTTGAAATTTAAAATAATAAAAACGAATTTAAAATAAAAACAATTAAATAGATCAACAAAGTAAAGAAAGCAAAAGAAAACGGTTTTGGAAAACAATTTAAACACTAGGGTTATGCTGTCATCATTAACAATCCTATGCAATTTTACCAATTACTTATGAATTTCTACATACATGCTTTGAAGGTTAGACTTTCCTAATACATATTTTCCTTGTGATGTTTAAGCGAAAACGTATATCTAACATGCAACCCATCTATGATGTTTAGATCAAACATAAACATGCAAGACTGATTAAGCTTTGCAAAAACCCTTTGAAAAACCATGCAACCCTTCAGAGTGTGATGTTCACCTTAAGTGAACTTACAATTACTAATCACAAGAAGCCCTCTTCAATTTCAGGGTGATGTTCTAGCAGAAATTGCATCAAATTACTTATCTAAAAACCCTAATTGCCGCGAATCACTAAGACAATTAGAAAGTTTAATAACGGTGATTAATAATTCAAGGCAAGCATGCATTCATTCATAAGCAAATTAATAAAATCACATATTTATGCTAAGGCTCATGGCATCACCCTAGCAAACGGAAATTAGTTATGAAAAACTATAAAAACTAAAGAAAATATATTAACCAGAAAAAAATTGAAAATACCTTGTAGGTAAAAGGTTTGAAGTTCTCCAAAATAATGCGTGTCTTCTCCACCCAAACCCTAATGGCTAAAAAACCTTAGTTATACGACTCCAAATTAAAGCCCTCATAGAAAAGGTTTTCTAAAAACTAGGAAATAAAATAATAAAAAGATAACTAAAAATATCATTCCTATTCTGACTAGGAAGTCTACCAAGCAAAGAGATAGCTATGTATATAGACTTTCAGGGCCCCAAATCAGGCCCAAAATTACTCAAATTAAGGATTAGGACCTCATCTTCAAGTTCCAAGAAGAGCCCAAGTTCAAAATCCATCATCTTCATGCTCAAAAGTTGCAAATAAACTCTGCAGCTCAATCTGCCGGCACTGCACGCTGAGCATAAATTAATTCGCCACGATCAGATGCTTAGGGATAAAATTATGAAATTTTGAAGCGACCTTCTTGACAGATTCACGAACCCGCTCCAATTAGAATCACTCAAAAATTCCACCGTTTGATTACTTTATGCTCATAAAAAATTCGCATATCCTACATTAAAAATACATAACAAAGCATTAAAATCTCACCGAAATAATAACAAAAATATACCAAGAATTGGGAATAATATATAGTATAAAATAGCCTCATCATGGATATTGGTATAGTTTGACAAATCAAAGCTAAAAACTGCGTTAATCCAATTTTCTTTCTATTGACACAAGGCTACGATGTCTATTAATTCCCAAGTCTCTGCGTCATCTAGCAGTGACGGGCGTTTGTTTGCCCTCATAGATTATCACTAGACTAGATTGGACCAACTATTAGTCTAGTCTCATGTTTGTTATCATGCGCGACTAACGTTAATGAGATTAGCCGAAAACATTTCCAGGGTACTTGTCGGTACCTCCGGGATGCCTCTCGTCCATCTCCTTTGCATGAAAATAATTCCAGTGTCATAAAAGGCTCCATAGGCTATACTACCCCAGGTAGATTTATTTCTCCACCTCATCAGTGTAAATGTATTATTTTGTAAAAAAAATCCAGAAAAAAGTTATCAAATAGCACTTTTATAGTTGTGAAGTTATCAAATATCACTTTCATAGTAGCGATGTTCTCAAATAGCACTATTCCAATAACAAATCAACAATATCAATTAGGGAAGTGATTTTCATACACCTGTATCAGCTTCCCACATATTTCTCTTTATTATGACCAACAAATTGAAAACAAGAAACATGATTAAATAGGAGCGTGTGTGAAACTAGAAAATGTGTGCATCCTTATCAACAATAACATCATGATTATTGAGGATTTATTTGTTTCTTGTTAATGTCATGAGACGACATGGAGTCATGGACGGGGCAATCTAGTCAACAACATGCTGACGTACCCAGATGACATCGATATTATAGCGTATTTGCAACGTCGCATAATGCATTGCAATTTGCAAGAGTACTAACTATGATAGCACTCATATGAAGGCAACTGCAGGAGAAACTTGCCAATGTACCATTTGCATGAACCTTCCTCTAGCTATAAAAAAACTAGCTAGCGAGCCTTTATGTTTTACGTTTTTTTCCTAGATGATGATACGTTTATCATATTTTTCATATCCTATTTGTTCTTCCCAATACGAGCATTTAATAAATAACGTCTAAGTCACATTCATCTATCTATGATAACACTATCTGATTTTTTTTTTTTCTTCTTCTTCTCAGTTTCCTTTTACTACATCTGCAAGCTCGACATGGCTTTGTAAAGAGCTAATTAAAAAGAGCAATGATATACTTACTATATTTTTCATACTACATTTGTACCACCTTGTTAATAGAAGTACGACCCATCAATACATGTGGTCTCATCATATTAAAGATGTGATACAAATATAATATAAAAAATGTAGTAAGATTATATAGCATTTTTGAAGAATTATTGCAAGTGCCAAAGTTGTTTGTTGTGTTCCCCAAACCGTCAACCACGGGATGCATGCAGAAACCAGCTGTGGAACCTAATTCAGACGCTAAAATTGGCTTCTTTCTTTGCGTCAACTTACTGGTACATAAATATCCAGAGTTTTAAATAGAGTTCTCAAGCATTCATGTTAGCTTTTGGTTTATTTTCATGAGATCAACCTTTCTTTTTTTTTTTTTTTTTTTTTTTTTTTTTGGGCTTAAATCTATATGGTTAAGGTGCAGTTTGAGATTGAGGTGATTAAAAAAAAAGCTACTATGAAAAAAAGCTATGAGAATTTTTGGTGTTTGGTAAATTTTGAAAAGCAGCTTTGTTTCAAAGTTTGGGGTGAAAAAAAGCCCAAAACCTGAAGATGACAAGAAGCTGCAAATAGCAGCTTCCAAAAACAGCTTATTTTGAAAACACACAGGCGAACAGTGTACGTTTAATGAAATATTGAATAACCCAAAACTGCCCTCATTTCCCTTCACCTACGCTCTCACCTTTCAGAGCTCTCGCACATAACCCGAACCAGAGCGATCTCTCTCGTTCTCTCGTTCTCTCGTTCCAAAAACTAGCGATCTCTCTCGATCTCTCGTTCTCCAGGTTTCTCCAGGTAAGCTTCTCTTGTAAAAATTTGTTATTTATTTGTTTGGATTTTTCAAATTAGGGATGGGAAGATTAGGGAAAGAGGGGTGGGAAGAGCAAAGGGATGAGGGTATTGGTGTCGGGAAAAACAATTGGGGATGGAGGGTGGGGAAAAATTAATTGGGGAAGGTGATATGGTTTGTGGAAAAAATTAATTGGGGAAGGTGATATGGTTTGTGGAAAAAATTAATTGGGGAAAAAATTAGGGTTTGTGGAGGAAGCTCGGCTGCGGCCAGGTCGAGGAGCTCATCGAGGAGGCGCGCGACGAGCTCACTCTCATCGGCAAGATGATCGGTCAGTATAATATGTTATTTTTATTGCTAGTTTTGGTAATTGATTTATTTAGTTTGTTCTCGTTTTTTAAAGAAATGAAATTGAAAATGGTTATTTGTGTTTTGGGATTGACATTGGCCATGAAAATTGGAATTTAGCTCAGAAATGTGGTTTTATTCTGGGAAATTGAGTGCTTGTTTGTGATTTCGACATTTTTTCTTAGTTTGGTTGATGAGAAATTGAAAAGTAATCGAATTGGCTGTGTAGTTTTGTTTTGTGATGGTAACTTAATAAGTTGTTCATTTCTAGTAGTGGAAATTAGGGGAAAAGTGAGCGAAGTTCATAAATTTTTTAGCAGTCGGGTTTTTTGTTTACTACGTCATGAAACGAAAGGTGGGTACTTGATTTTATCAGTTCCGAAGAAACTATGATTGCCCCAGAATGCTGGTAATGCATATCATATGAGGTGGTTAAAGAAGAAAAAAGAGGGTGGCAGAGGGCGGGTGGTGGTTGCAATTAATGGACACAATTGAATCCAAGTTCAAGTGGAACATATAATAAGCAAATCTGTTTTCTTCACTTTGAAGCATTTCAAACTCTCGTTCAATGTCCAAAGTAGGAATCTTTGTTTGTGTGAACTGTGAACTATGGTTTTTACTAGCCATTGTGTACTTGCATGCTTTAGTTAATGCTGACTTTTTGGTTATTCCGTCTCAGAGTTTTATCATTCTGATGATCAAACTGATGCCTTTCTGTTGCCTTTGTATGAAGTTCTTTTTTGAGCTGACATTTTGAGATACAATATACAATGGATTGTTTGTAATAGTTTGCGTTCTGTATTGACTTGCATTGCAGAGTGGGATCCATGGGGTGTTCCTGATGATTACGAATGTGAGGTGATCGAGAACGATGCTCCAGTTCCCAAACATGTTCCTCTGCACCGACCTGGTCCTCTTCCTGAGGAGTTTTACAAAACGCTGGAAGGACTTACTACAAACCAACCAAAGTTGGATGAGGCTAAAGTCACCTCTATTGGTTCAGAAGCAAAGTAGTAAACCATCCATCGGCATATGCTTCTAGGTACTCTGGATTCCAGATTTGAATTGAAGTCTTTTTTCTTGTATTCTCTCCTGTTTATTGCTGGTGACAATGCCTGTTTGCTGGGCTGTATAAATTTTAATCATGGGAGGAACGCTTGAATTTTTCGATTTCTGCACTTGATACCATTTTGATGTTGTTTACTTAAGTTCCGTCCTTGATTCCCATTGAGAATGAATAATGTAACACAGTTTTAGCTCTTCGAGTATTGGCATTGGGATTGTTCGTGGTTCTGGCGTTATGAACGATCTCTGGTTCTTGATTTGGATCACACAATTGCATAGTTATAAAATCTTTGTTGTGGCTTTCTGAATTCTTGTAATTTTACATATTAAAACAACCAGAAAGCTCCTCTGCTGCATATACGTATATACTTAGATGCGCGTATGGAGGCATTACACAGTGTATTGAGAAGACCGAATGCCACAGCTAACTTCTCACTATGCCGGATGGGAAGGCACTGCACATGATACAAGGGTTTTTCTATCCGTGCTGCGGAATTCAAATTTAAACTTTTCTAACCCTCCATTTATACTAATGAATCCAAATCCAAATTTATACTAATGAATCCTAGCTATTCACTCTAAAATATTTCTATTAAAGTAGTTTGTCATACTAATTAATATTTAAGATAAAGTTTATAAATATTTTTCTTCTAAAAATAAAATATATTTAGTAATTCACTTTTATTTGTTAAGAAAATTAAATTAATAGCACATCTAGTAATATACCCTTTTTGGTCATTTCACACAGGCACAGCTGTTTTACAAAAAAGTTTACCAAACACTATCATACTGTTTTTTTTTCCCAAAAGCACTTTTACAAAAAAGTTTACCAAACACTTTGCTGCTTTATTTCACAGCCGCTTATTCTCACAGCACAGCCGCTTATTCTCACAGCAGCTTTTTTTTAAAGCACAGCAATACCAAACCAGCCCTAAGTAATACATTTTTCAGTTATGGCTTTTCAAAAGAAAAACTTTATTTTCGGGATTTTATTTTAGATTTCAAATCCATTTCCAAGAAATTTTGCTAGATTTGTCTCCCAGGTGTGGGAGCAGGCATATCCAGATTTGTCTGTAGGAAAATATCAATCAAATTTTTAGAGAAATTTATGTGGATATCGGCATAGTTTGACAAATCAAAGCTAAAAACCGCATTGATCCAATTTTCCTTCTATTGACTAACAAGGCTATGATGGCTATTAATTCCCAAGTCTTTGCGTCATCTAACACTGACTTTCATCTCTTACTAATTTTTAAGAGGACGTTTGTTTGTCCTTACTAATTATCACTGGACTAGACTGAACTAACTATTAATTTAGTTCCGTGTTTGTTATTATGCGAGACTAACGTTAATGAGTTTAGCCGAAAACAGTTCTGGGATGCTTCTTGGCCATCTCCTTTGCACGAAAACAGTTCTAGTGTCATAAAAAGGCTCCATAGGCTATGCTCCCCCAGGTAATTTTATATATATATATATATATATATATATTATTTGTGCTTGCACTATGTTTCTGTTTATATCATGAGTTTTGTGAAGTGTCACATGAGAACCTAGCTACTTTTTGTGGTTATAACTTAAGAGTATGGAATGGAAAGCGAGGTGTCAACATATGTTTAAACATTGTGTTTATTTGGATTGGAAACTGATTTAATCCTAACTTTCCTTGATTTTCATATCTAAAGGTCCAAGAAAAGAGCCACTTAGTACTACGGTCAAGTGATATTTCTCTTCGCTTATAAGTAAGAGGTATTAATTTCGATTCTCGCAAAAAATATCCAAGGAAAGATACTTAGTACTATGTACTAATGGTGTCTTAGTACTATGTACTAATGGTGTTATTTTGTACTGATCACTGTTCTAAAAATCCCCACCTAGCACCGCCTAGGCGCTCAGCGGTTGGTCACCGCCCCGATTAATGCCTAGGCATTTGAAAATTAAGAAATGGCACCTAGACCTGTTGAGGCGCCCACCTAGACTACCTAGGCACCCACCCAGATCATCCAAACATGTCTAGGCATCAGCTTAGGTTGCGACTTACATAGACAAAAAATAGATAAATTTCATTTTGCATATTATTTTTTTCAATAAATTATAAGAGACTTGTTGAATACTTAAATGAACACACATTATATGTTTGTCCCCATATTTTCATTATGTTCCAATACTTCATAATATATATATATATATATATATATATCATTGTATTTCGTAGTATATATATATATTTTAAGTATAAACAGATACTTATTTACACGAAATATAATAAATTTACTTAAATCCGCCTAGTCTGCCTAGGCGCTAGGCCCTAACCCGCCACCCTACTAGCGCCTATCATCTTTTAGAACCTTAGTACTGATAAGTGAGAGGTTTCAGATTCGAATATAAAAAACGGCAAGTTCACAACCAAATTTAGTTCTTCAGCTCCTCAGTGTAAATGTATCATTTTGTAAAAAAAATATCAGGAAAAAAGTTATCAAGTAGCACTTTTACAGTAGTGATGTCCTCAAATAGCACTATCCCAATAAAAAAATCAACAATATTAATTAGAGAAGTGATTTTCACGTACCCTTTTCAGCTTCTCACAAATTCTTCTTTACTATGATCAACAAAGTGAATAAAGTAAACGAAAAAAAAAAAAATCAACAGAAGTATGCGTGAAACTAGAAAAAGTGTGCCTTATCAACAATATAAAAAATAATATCATGATTATTTAAGATTTATTTAACAAGCGTATTTGCAACGTCGCATAATGCATTGCAATTCGCAAGAGTAGTAACTGTGAGAGTAATGATCAAGAAATCAGGAGAAACTTGCCAATGTACCATTTGCATGAACCTTCCTCTACCCTAGAAAACTAGCTAGTGAGTCTTTACGCTTTACTTTCTTCCCGGAGTGATACTACACTTATCACATTTTTTTTGCCATGTATGTGTGTGTGGGATGCGTGACACAATAAATATTACTTGAACACAAGAAACATAACTTGAGCATAAGATATTTTTGACCGGAAAAACCCACCTCTGGGTTGAAAAACCGAAACTCTCTACTGAGTCCAATCTACTAGTATAATAAAGGTTCAACCACACAGCTCAATTCTTAGATCTCTATCTACCAACTAGCTTTATTTTGCAGCCTAGCTAAAATAGAGTTCTCAAGCATTCATATTAGCATTTAGTTTCTTTTCATGAGATCAATTTTTTTTTTTTTTCACATGTTTGATTTTTTTTGGTTTAAATCTATATTGTTAGTAGTAATACATTTTTCAGTTATGGCTTTTCAAAAGAAAAACTTTATTTTCGGGATTTTATTTTAGATTTCAAATTCATTACGAGGAAAGTTTGCTAGACTTGTCTGCAAGGTGTGGGAGCAGGCATATCCAGATTTGTCTGTGGGAAAATCTCCATCAAATTCTTGGAGAAATTTATGTGGATATCGGTATAGTTTGACAAATCAAAGCTAAAAACCGCCTTGATTCAATTTTCATTCTATTGACTAAAAAGGCTGTGATGGCTATTAATTCCCAAGTCTTTACGCCATCTAACAGTGACTTTCATCTCTTACTGCTTTAAGGGACGTTGGTTTGCCCTCACTAATTTATGATTGGACTAGACTGAAGTAACTATTAGTCTAGTCCTATGTTTGTTATTATGCGGGATTAACGTTAATGAGATTAGTCGAAAACAGTTCTGGGATGCTTCTTACCCATCTCCTTTGCACGAAAGCAGTTCCAGTGTCATAAAAAGGCTTCATAGGCTATACTCCCCCAAGTAAATTTTTTTTTTTTTTTTTTTGTGTCTATATATATATATATATATATATTATTTGTGCCTGCACTATGTTTTTGTTTATATCATGATTTTTGTGAAGTTGCACATGAGAACCTAGCTACTTTTTGTAGTTATAACTTAAGGGTATGGAATGGGAAGCGAGGTGTCAACATATGTTTAACCATTGTGTTTATTTGGATTGGAAACCGGTTTAATCCTAATTTTTTTATTTATTTTCATAACTAAATATCTAAGAAAAAAGCCACTTAGTACTATGATCAAGTGATAGTCATCTTCACTTGTAAGTGAGAGGTCTTAGTTTTGATTCTAGCAAAAAATATCCAAGAAAAGATACCTAGTACTATGTACTAATGGTGTTACTCTGTACTAGTAAGTGAGATGTTTCAAATTCGAATATAAAAAATGGCGAGTTCATAACCAAATTTATTTCTCTAGCTCCTCAGTGTAAATGTATCATTTTGTAAAAGAATATCAGGAAAAAAGTTATCAAATAGCACTTCTATAGTTGTGAAGATATCAAATAGTACCTTTATAGTAGTGATGTCCTCAAGTAGCACTATTCCAATAATAGATCAACAATATCAATTAGGGAAGTGATTTTCACACACTCTTATCAACTTCTCACAAATTCTTCTTTATTATGGCTAGCAAAGTGAATAAATTAAACAAAAACAAAATTAAACAAGAGTGTGCGTGAACCTATAAAAGAATTTGAATCTCAATCAAAGAGTTAACATTGCCATCGATGTAGCGTGTGCTCTGAATTATTTGCACAACCGCTCCCACATGCCATTAGTTCATTGTGATATAAAGCCCAAAAACATTTTGTTAGACAGTGACATGACTGCTTGTGTTGGTGATTTTGGTTTAACAAGTCATCAATTTACCTGTTTACTTGAATCTATCTGGAAACCAACTTACTGAATCCATTCCCATGGAAGTAGGCAACTCACAGCATCTTGTTTTCTTGGATGTTTCTGAAAACAAGTTATCTGGTGAGATTCCACAAAGCTTAGGGAGTTGCACAAGTTTGATGACTCTGTCTCTGAGAGAAAATTTATTGCAGGGGACAATTCCTAAATCCTTGAGCTCCTTGAGAGGAATTGAATATTTTGACCTCTCTCGCAACAACTTGTCTGGCATAATTCCCAACTACTTGGAGAGTTTCCCCTTCTTGCAGAATTTGAACCTTTCATTTAACGATTTTGAAGGTGCAGTACCAATCCAAAGAGTTTTTAAGAATGCAAGTGCGGTATCTGTTGTGGGAAACACACGGCTTTGTGGAGGTATACCTCACTTAAGATTGACTAAATGCATCTCCACGCAATCCAAGCGAGGGTTATTTCCTAAGCTGAACTTAATTATCTCAGTTTCCTGTGGGGTTGTCGGCTTGGTCTTCGTGTTGTTACTTGCGCTTCTTTATCGATCAAGAAAGGCTAGAGCGCTTAAGTCAACTTCAGGATCATCAATGGGGGTTTCACTCTTGAAACTGTCCTATGGAGATCTCCTCAAAGCAACTGATGGGTTCTCTGCTTCGAATATGATTGGTTATGGAAGTTCTGGGTCTGTGTACAAGGGAGTTCTCAATCAGCATGAAGAAAGAAATGTTGCGGTGAAAGTACTCAATCTTCAAACTTCAAGAGCTTCTAAAAGTTTCATATCTGAATGTGAAGCCTTGAAAAGCATTAGGCATCGAAATCTTGTCAAGTTACTGACTGCTTGTTCAAGCATTGATTCTCAAGGAAACGATTTCAAAGCCCTAGTGTATGAGTTCATGGTGAATGGAAGCCTAGATGAGTGGCTGCACATATCAGCTCAAAGAGTAGATGGGTGAGTCAATCTGCCAAAGAACCTGAATCTCACTCAAAGAGTTAACATTGCCATCGATGTAGTGTGCGCTCTGGATTATTTGTGCAACCGCTCCCACATGCCAATAATTCATTGTGATATAAAGCCTAGCAACATTTTGTTAGACAGTGACATGACTGCTTGTGTTGGTGATTTCGGTTTAGCAAGGTACTTTCGGGATGCTTCTTGCCCATCTCCTTTGCACGAAAGCAGTTCCAGTGTCATAAAAGGCTCCATAGGCTATACTCCCCCTGGTAAATTTTCTTTTACTTACATAAACATACATACGTACCAGTGTTGGTAATATATATGCATGAGTTTTTTCAAGACACACATAAGACTAAAGTTATGTTTTTGTGCATATAACTTGAAGAGTATGGAATGGGAAGCGAGGTGGCAACATATGGCGACATGTATAGCTATGGAATACTGTTGTTGGAGATGTTAACTAGCAAGAGGCCGACAGATGAAATGTTTAAAGATGCTATGGACCTACACATTTTTGTTTCGATGGCTCTACCAAGATGTGGGAAGAAATATGTGATCCACTACTTGTTCAAATAGAAGAAAGCAACAGCAGTACTGATCCCAGAAGTAATAGGGGGAATTATGCCCCAAATGAACAAAGAAAAAAGATTGTGGAGTGCTTGACTTCGATTGCAAGAGTGGGAGTGGCTTGTTCTGTAGCGATGCCGAGGGAGCGAAAAGACATGAGCAATGTGGTCGCTGAATTAAGTCTAATAAGGGACGTGCTAACTGGGATCAGAATTCCAAGTGAGCGTCTCTGATCAAGGCCTATGTAGTGAGAAATAATAGTCTTTCATCTTCATTTCAACTGCCATGAAACTTGGACGGTAGTTTGCGTGGAGTGGTCTGTCGATTTTAATATTTTTGCAACTGCTTTTATTCTATGATTTGTGAATGATCTTTGTAAGATCATCTTTATGCTTGCTTGGATGTCTATTTAAGTTTAGTTTTCTGTCGGTTTAATATTTTGCGTTACTAAGTTTGTGTTTGTCAAGTCTTCAAATTTGTCAATCTTTCCGACTTTCTTTGTTGTTTACATTGATTGTTTACACACTTGTTATTGTAGTATATACTAACAATTGAACCAACGCGATGCCGCATGTTTTTAATTGTGTTAAACATGTAGAATATGTTAAAATTCATTTACATCCATATCAAACTCTATTTACATTCTTATGTTCAATAAGGAATAAAAAATAGGTGTTTGTAGAATGTAATACATAGCAAAAAAGTTGGAGACTAGGCTGTTCATATAGATGTAATACACACCAAAATATCTTTGCTTTTCATGTCCCAACTTTTCAGATCGTTCCTCAGGATTTCACTTTTCAATCTTCATCGTTGCCAAAAAGATGTTCTTCTGGCCTATTCCGTTAAAATATTGTGTGAATGTAATTGAAACCTCAGACATCAGACAACAGATAGATGGCTAGAAAGAAAGAAAAACACATGCATGAACAAAACTTCAATTTTCGACCACACCTAATTTATAATTAAGCAAAGCAATGAAAACAAAATAAATAAAAAAAATTAAAGAAGAAAATTGGGAGAACTAATTTAAACATACACCAACCTACATCCTTACAGTATTCATCCTGTTTTCCCGAAATCTTTCCAGACATCAATGAATACAAAACTGTTCGTAGCAATGAAAACGTAATTTATACTAATTGCATCCATACAGAAGCTGACAACCCAATGAGGCAGCTCTAAGTTACAATGCTTGATCCTATAATGGAACATTGTTAGAAATTCAAGCACTTGAGCATTTTTTGAGTTTAATTACTACTACTTAAACATGCTAAAAATTGGCTGGACTTTTTTAATTAACACATCCGTAAGATAGCTAATTCTAATTAGGTGAATTTGGATTGGCAGTCCTATTGCCATTGTTCTAATATTCACATCTAATATTGATGTATAAGAAAACAAATGGGGGACATACAAGCAAAAGCTAAGCCAGAGAGTTTACATATATAAAATTTGACAGAGGCGTTTTCAGCAAGTAATAAAACAGAGGAATTTCCAAACAGAAGATTAAGTGTTAGACTTGAGTCACAGACTCACATGAGTACTGAAGGGGGAGGAGAAAAGGCTAACGTCCACCGGCGGCGAATTAGGGACTCATGCGTACGGTTCAACGCCAATGCATAGGATGGTATATTTTGACCATTCAAGTTCCCTAAACACGCAAAATAGGATGAAAATAAATGATTTTATGCAATAGATGCGCAATTCTCGTCAATATTTATGTTTTCATGTCAAGGCAGCATATGAGAACTGATAGCATTCAACATTGCTCACTCCTTATCTAATGACAAATAGTTTTGCTCCTAACGTTCAATTCCACCGATGATTGGTTTATGAGTTTCAGCCAATTCCTCTCTCACCCTGCGGAAATCCTCCTTATGACAAAAACACAACCCGATTGAAACAATAATCTTAACCACGACGACAAATTAGCAAGGATTTATACCGGTGATGTCAGGACTATTGTTTTCATACCTGTGCAGTCAGAAGAAAGATTCTTTGGCAATCACCTGCAATGGTACACAAACACCATCAAATTTCCAAAATCGGAAAAATTACCAAAAAAAAAAAAAAAAACCCTAATAATTACATTTTTTTTTTCTAATGCTATGGTTCGGTTCAATTGAGAAAGGAGTATGCAAAAATCAAGAAATTAAGAAAAGAATTGCGAAAAGGGATATTTGTAAAGAATTTTTGGGATCTTGCGTACGATAAATTGCTTCCCTTCGGTCAAGCGGGTTTTGGAAAACGTCGCGGATGGAATGGTGGTGCCGTGGAAAAATTTGCAGACTCCGATTAGCTCACAATCTAAGATAATTCGAGGGTGTACGGAAAAATATTACCTTCTCCGGACCCAAAAAAGGTCGGTAAGGCCTGAAATTGGCCGGAAAAATAAACATCGCAAGCTGGGCTTATGGAACTCTTCGGTCGAGGGTAGATTCGAGCACGCAAAGCTCGAATGTTGTTGTTGGCACTCTCTTGAGTCGAATTGTTGTGGTAGTTTTTTGGGTTTCTCGTTCGAACGGTAAGTCGGAGTCGGTGAGGAGCGAAAGGAGGACGAGAGAAGAGAAAAGAACAAAATATAAAGCGTATATATATTTTCTCAGACAGTGGCAGAAAAGTAATAAATCAAATTTAACAGGGGCAAAACGAGAAGCAAACTGCTTATGAACAGTGAATCAGCTAGTTTTGAGTTTTAGTATAGGAAAATTTTATTTAAACCATATTACCTCTTTCTACACATAATTTAAATTTTAAATATTAATTGTCTTTTTACCTTATTGCACAATTATTATTAAGTATAAATAAAATTAATAATAAAATTCAAATTTATGAATAAACTCAAACTATAATTAAACCCTAACATCATTTCTTATTTATCCTACTCTTATTCCGGTTAAAACTCTAATAGCTATTATAGAGAAAAACAAATTTTTTTTATTGATGGATTATAATTTTGAAGTTTTAAATTCTTCTACTAAAATATGACTCGATTTATGGATTTTTTGTTTGTTTGATTTCAATTTTTTTAGAAGTTGAGTATTTGAGTAAAAAAAAAAAAAATTCATCGATCCCACATAGTTTGTTAAACTTTCTGCAACATCAAATTGTTGCAAATACTCTCCCGGTCTCTCTCTACACCCCAAAACACTAAAAGGGCTTGCAGACATTGCAAGGACTTTCGATTCCATTTGCTTCTTTGGGTCAAATTTCATGCATTTTTATATTATATTTCTATTGTTTTTCTCTGCTGCTGCCATCTCTTCCCTCCTCCCAAATTTCTGGGATGGGTGAGATAGTAGGTAGTTACACGATAGCCATAGGTTGTATTGATGATTGAATTTTACGGCTTAATTTTCATTGTATTGCATAAAGGACAATATATACAAGATACAATCCTTGCTCTATAAGGAAATAATAAAGGACACACATATCCTTCCTAATAAAGGATTCCTAGTATTTACAATATATATACATGCCCTTTTTAAATAACACTCACGGCAGCACTCCCCCTCTAGTTGGAGCATAGATATCACACATGCCTAACTTGACAAGTGAGTCACCAAAAACTCTACTACACACAACATGAGTGAGGATATCCACAAGTTGCTCTTCCGAGTTCACAAACGGTATTGACACAATTTTCTTCTCAAGCTTTTCCTTAATAAAATGACGGTCAACCTCCGCATGTTTCGTTCTATCATGTTGTATCGGGTTCTCTACAATCTCCCATGCGGATTTATTATCACAATACAAGCTTGTTACCTCCTTTGCTTTGAAGCCTAGACCGCCAAGTAATTTATGTAACCAATCACATATTCCATGTGCCATACCTCTGAATTCAGCCTTAGCTGAAAACCTTGACACCACATTTTGCTTCTTACTCCTCCAAGTAACTAGATTTCCGCCAATAAACGTAAAGTATCCAGAAGTAGAGTGCCTATCAGTCACATCATCTGCCCCATCGGCGTCAGTAAATCCCTCAATCCTCAAATGACTGGAATTTTTATACAAAATTCCTTTTCCTGGAGCCGACTTCAAATAGGCTAAAATCCGCATAACAACTGCCATATGATCCACACTTGGCGAATGCATAAACTGACTCACTACACTCACTGCATAGGCTATATCCGGACAGGTATGAGCTAAATAAATTAGTCTTCCTACATAGTTTAGTGGCGTCACCAGTTCAATAAATGCTTGTACACCACCAGTTAAAAATTATTCCAATCATTCCATAAATGTGCGTCATGTAACGTCACCCAGTCCCATGAGAGTGTCTCTTGAAATCAAGGACACTGAAAATCATTCATGTTCTTTTTGAGTCTTTGCGTCAACTTAATTACTAAACGCACTTAATATCAAGAGCTATAATTATTGCATGCGTATATATGCATAGTTAGGGAATCCTGTTGTTGGAGATGCTTACTGGAAAGTGGCCTACAGATGAAATGTTCAAAGATGGTCTGAACCTGAACAAGTTCGTTCAGATAGCTTTGCCTGAGCTTGTTGAAGAAATATGTGATCCCGTGCTTCTTCAAGTAAACGAAAGCAGCACACATAGAAATACCGCAAACAATTGGAATCGGGTCCAAGATGATCAAGGGCAAAGATTTGCTTGTTCTGCAGATTTGCCGAGAGAGCGGATGGATATGGACGTGTTGAAGGAGGACAATGCCTGGTAAGGGATGTACTAACTGGAACCCGGATTCCTAGAATTCATATGATCACGGCCTAAGCAGCACGCGATCCAACTGAGTTTGTTCGAGTACTGAGTCAAGGATTCGGGCCTATTTCATAAGCTTTCTAGACTCTGAGTTACATTTGCAGAATTGCAGACATGAACAATATTGCAAGCGTCAAAATAAGAGATTAACATAATATTCTTCATGGTATGAATGAGCATAATTTATGGTCTTATTCTTGGCAGTTGCATAATTTCTTGATGCGCTTCAGGCATGGTGTGAAGAAGTCAAGTAATTGTTCGGCAACCCGAAGCCCTTGGTCATGATGTTTATCGAAGTAAGATATTGTCCTGCCAACTCATAACCTGCATTTTGATACTTCACTCTGCCTTGCATAATTTAATCACCAGAATTCCTGCTTCTGCTCACTGAATGATGGATATCATGGCCCAAGCTTATCTTCATTTCGATCTCTATGACAAGAAAAAGAAGAACCACATGTGGAGATAATGCCATTTCAGCAAGAAAAAAAGAAAACCACCGCTAGCAAAACTGACAATGCGGAAGTTGAGAAAGATTAAGCAAATAAACATCAGCGCATGAGCAGGAGAAGGAAGGCTAATCGTTGAATTGAATTGGACATGTTTTGCATTATTAAGAAGAGAATGCTTGAATGGAATAATTGTGTATTGAATTGATACGGGAAGGAGAAAATATAAAAAATTGATATGCACAATCAGCTCCTTATAAATTGGAGTTGACTTCCTAACTAGGCAAATACATGAAAACTAAGTATACAAATAATTAGGGATTTGTTCCCATTGAGATCTGATTGATTTGTCAACACTCCCCCTCAAGTTAGTGCATATATGTCACTCATGCCCAACTTGTCTAAGAAACTTGAAAATTTATGACTTGAAACAACTTTCGTGAGAATATCTGCCAACTGATCCTCCGTTCTTATTGATGGTACTTCAATTATTTTTCCTTCCAATTTTTCCTTGATAAAGAATCTGTCAACTTCAACATGCTTCGTTCGATCATGTTGTACTGGATTATGTGCAATGTCACGGGTAGCTTTATTGTCACAAAATAATTTCATAGGCTGATCAATTTTTATACCCAAATCCTGCAATAGAAGTTTAAGCCACAAAATTTCACAAATCCCAAGTGCCATTCCTCTGTATTCGGCTTCTGCACTGGAACGGGCAACCACATTCTGTTTCTTACTCCTCCATGTAACCAAGTTACCCCCAACAAATGTAAAGTAACCTGATGTTGAGCACCTATCATCAACTGAACCTGCCCAATCTGCATCAGTATAACCTTCAACTCCAAGATGATTATTTCTTTTAAACAAAATCTCTTTTCCCGGACTTCCCTTCAAATATCGCAAAATCCTCATCACTGCATTCATATGTTGTTCTCCAGGATCATGCATGTATTGACTCACTACACTCAAGGCACAAGCAAAGTCCGATCTTGTCCGTGCTAAGTACATTAAGTGACCTACTAACCTCTGGTATCTCCCTTTGTCAACTGGTACTTGATTAGGATTAACACAAAGCTTTAATCTTTCCTCTAATGGTGTAGATATTGGCTGACAAGCAGACATGCCGGTTTCATGTAACAAATCAATAATGTACTTTCTCTGAGACACGAAAATTCTCGAATTGCTTCTCGATACCTCAATCCCTAGAAAATATTTTAGGGATCCAAGGTCGTTCATCTCAAATTCAGCAGACAAGTATTTTTGTAAGGCCGCATGTTCTTCCAGATCATTTCCTGTTACCACCATATCATCTACATACACAATAAGTGCGGTAAGCTTCCCATTTCGTCTTTTCAAGAACAAAGTATGATCAGAATTACTTTGTTTGTAACCAAATGCTCTCATTGCTTTTGTGAATCTTCCAAACCATGCTTGAGGGCACTGCTTCAAACCATACAAGGATTTCTTCAACCTGCACCTTTCTTTTGTATTTATGTGGGGTATTACACCCTGGTGGAAGATCCATATAAATCTATTCTGTCAAATCTCCAAGCAAGAAGGCATTCTTCACATCGAATTGATGTAAGGGCCAATTAAGATTTGCAGCCAAGGACAACAAAACACGAACTGTGTTAGTCTTGGCCACAGGTGCAAATGTATATGTGTAGTCGATTCCATATTTTTGAGTGTATCCTTTTGCTACTAGTCTTGCTTTGAAGCGATCCACCGTCTCATCAGCTTTGTACTTCACAGTATAAACCCATTTGCATCCCACAGGTTTCTTACCAGTTGGCAAGTCTGTGATCTCCCAAGTAGCATTCTTCTTCAAAGACTTCAACTCTTCGTTCATTGCTGCTTGCCAACGTGGATCAGCTAAAGCCTCATGCACACTGTTAGGAATAGATACAGTAGATAATTGATACACAAATGACCTATTTGAATCTAACAGGTGACTAGTAGACACATAATTACTTAACGGGTATAACACATTAGACTCAGGGTTGGGTTTATTCACAGAATACCTAGTTTTGCACTTAGGATCAGCTTCGTAAGTGGGTTTAGGAATACCTCGGTTAACACGGTTAGGGAGACGAGATGGCGGCGGTGGTGGTGCATCCGGAATCAAAGGCGATTGATTATGGTTACTAGGGCTCAAAGATGGCGAGGGCAACTGTGAGGGTGGCGAAGAAGCTGGTGGTGCGAAAATTGGCAGTGAGCTATCCGATGACGTAAGCTCGTCTCTTTCAAGGTTTTCAATGTTATTTTCATGCGAATGATCACCACTTGTCTCCAAGACATTACCACTTAATTCCAAGTTATTAACAGCGTTATTTTCTTGTGAATGGTCACCACTTGTTTCCGAAACATCACCACTTGAATGCAAATCATTCACAACAACCGTATCTGGAATACTATAATCAAGAGTTTGAACTTCTGTCTGATTCTCCCCCTACAGTGAAGACTCAAGATTGGCAAAGTACATATCGTTCTCATGCAACTTCCACAGTGACGAATAACTTTTTTGTTGGAGGGTGATAACATCGGTATCCTTTCTGATTGGAGGCATACCCCCACAAACATACACCGTAAGGCTCGAGGTTCAAGCTTGCTCCTCTGCTGCTTATGAAGATGAACGAATGTCACACAACCGAACACATGAGGTGGGAGATTGGGGACTGTAGGAGCATCGACATGTGAGGAGAGAGCCTGAAATGGTGTTTGAAAATTAACCGATCGAGAGGGAACACGATTAATGAGATATGCAGCTGAAGTGAGAGCTTCACCCCAGTAGGACAACAGAAGACTAAGCCCCAAGCAAGGAAGCACGAACAACTTCTAAAAGCTGACGATTCTTATTTTCTGCAACTCCATTTTGTTGGGGAGTGTTTGGACATGTAGTTTGATGAACAATACCATGATGATCAAGAAAAGCACGAAGCTCATTGTTCACGTACTCGCTGCCATTATCACTCTTAAGAACCTGTATTTGTGACTTATATTGTACTTGCACCATTTTGTGAAATTGCTGAAACAAAGAGGTAACTTCACTTTTGGACTTCATCAAACAAACCCACGTCATACGTGTGCAATCATCAATAAAAGTAACGAACCAATGAGCCCCACCAAATGTAGCAGTTTTAGATGGTCCCCAAACATCAGAATGGATTATCATAAAAGGAACGGAACTTTTAGTCATACTGGATGGAAACGAAGTTCGATGACTTTTAGCTAATTCACAAACACCACATTTAAAGCTAGAAGCATCATGCTTAACGAATAGGCTAGGAAACAACCTCTGTAAATAACCTAAAGAAGCATGTCCATGTCGACGATGCCACATCCAAACCTCCGAAACTTTATTTGTCTCCCCTTGAGATTCTTCGACTGTAAGAGCTTGAGTCAACATTCGGGTACTGTTTGATGTTAGCTCCAAGTAATAGAGCTTGCCCTTCTTGATACCATAACCAATCGTCTTGCGAGTCCGAATATCCTTAAAACCACAAAAAGAAGGCCAAAAAATCACACAACAATGTAGGGTGACAGTTATTTGAGCAACTGATAATAAATTATAGTCAAGAGAATGAACAACAAGTACATAATCAAGATTAAGGGTATCGGAAATGGAGACAGTGCCTTCCCCAATAATAGGAACAACATTACCATTGACAACACTCACAACGGTTTTGGTGGATGGTTTTAGGATTTGTACCTGTCTAAATTCACAAGCCATATGTTCAGTAGCACCGTAATCAATTATCCATGTATTATTCGTAACATATGCAAAAACTTTCAAAGCCTTACCATCGTTGTCTATATGTTTAGAAGTTACCTCAGCTTTAGCAATCAGTGCACGAATCTGGGCTGCCATTGTTCTGGATGAGTTTGCTGCAATGCGTACGAGTGATTGGTAACGTCCAAAGGTCCAACCAAAGGTCCTGTAAAACAATGACCAAAAACAAACAAATTTCTTTTTTTCTGTTTCCTTCTTTCTTCTCCCTTTTTCTATTTTTTTATTTTTAATTTTTGTCTTTTTCCTCTTTCTTTACTTCTTCACCCGTGCTTCCTCCTTTTTTTTCAAACAAGAACCCCTTTTCTCTTTCTTATTTCCGCAATAACACACCTTTTTCTACTGCTCTTCAAGATAGCAGCAAGTGGATCACGACGTCTGGGCACAGAAAATAGATTCGCGGTCGAAATCTTGTGGTGCAGATGAAACCAACAGTTGAAAGTCGTGGTTTAAGGCGATGGCGATTTAGGTCTGCCCGGAATCTGGGACAAACTTCAAGCAGCGGGTTGAATCTCGGTTCGTGGTGGTGGATGCAAGGAGCGGCTTGGTGAACTCAGATAAGCAACGACAGCATCGCTTGCTGGTCGAACGGCGCGCTACACAACTAGATGTGCAGCTGGTAGTTCTGGGTTCTTGGGTCAGCAACGACGGCGTCGCTCGCTGATCGGACAGCGTTGCACAACTGGATACGCTGCTGGTAGTTATGGTTCTCCGTACAGAGTACCGCTTCGTTGTTTTTTTTCTTAAACCTAGGCTCTGGTGCCAAGAAGAGAATGCTTGAATGGAATAATTGTGTATTGAATTGATACGGGAAGGAGAAAATTTATACAATTGATATGCACAATCAGCTCCTTATAAATTGGAGTCGACTTCCTAACTAGGCAAATACATGAAAACTAAGTATACAAATAATTAGGGATTTGATCCCATTGAGATCTGATTGATTTGTCAACATATTAGTGGCGGGGGGCAGAAATAGGGTTCAGCCAAAAGCTACGTTTTGCATTATGTATACCTTTCCAACGAAAGGGGCTCAGTTCAACCAACATGTAAAATTTTCCTCACAGCAACACTAGAAGAGTTATGTACCAAACCCAAAGGTCTGTACCATTTCATGGATCCAGATCCTCTCCAATTCTCTCTCTCCAGATTCTTTCCAAAACCACAATCTGGGCCGTTAATGCAGATCATGTGGCCAGCAATCATTCTTAAATTTTTTTTAATTTTCTCACCCAATGATTAGAGTTTCATTAAGAGAGAGGATCTGGCCATAATTTCCATTCAAATTTTAATTTGAATATTCTAATAGATTATGATATATAAAAATTACCATGAGTCACAAAGTGAAGGCAACGACACCATCCCTCCAGAAATTGGCTCGTTGTCGAAGCTTCAGGTACTGTACTTAGGCAGAAATAGTTTTTGTGGGGAAATCCCATCTTCTTTTGGGAATCTTTTTTCTCTTCAGTTGCTATCTGTGCAACAAAATAATCTGCATGGAGGTATACCAAACAGCCTTGGCCAGTTGAATAGCTTAAAGAGTCTTGATTTGGGTTCAAATTAATTTGAATGGTACCATCCCTCCCTCCATATACAAACTCTCTTCTATTACGAACATTTTGCTGGTTGAAAACCAACTTCATGGAACACTTCCTCCTGGCTTGGGCCACACTATATTCCCCAACCTCAAAGCCTTTCACTTCTATTTCAACCAATTCACTGGACCAATACCAACTACAATCTCCAACGCATCCAACCTTGCAATATTTGAAATCTCAAAAAATACGTTTCTGGTTAGAAATAGCTACTAACAATCTTGGAAATAATGAGAAAGGTGACTTGGACTTTATCTCTTCTCTGGTTAACTGCACCAATTTAAAGGGTTTGGATATCAGTTCCAATAATTTTGGAGGAGTGCTACCTGAATCTGTCAGCAATTTCTCAATAAAGCTCGAGATAATGTTGATGGGAGCGAATCAGATACGCAGAAGCATTCCTTCTGCGATTGGACATCTTGTCAACTTGGGGAGAATAGACTTTGAGGAAAACCTATTTCGATCAAGTATTTAATTATTCAATGAATCAGCAATTCAAAAACAAAAGTTAAATGAAATAAACAAACTATAAGCATCAGTCGAAAGAATCTTCATATGCATTCCAACCAAAAACTTAAAATTGAGGCAGGCAAGTAAGAAATCGACATTACTAGAAGAGCTCATTGAAACAAAATATTGTGCTGTGCCGATCATAATTTTTTGGAAAGCTAATTTGGTCTAACCTTCTCCCTTTCCCTGTTAGCAGCCTTGTTATTTTCAGTAGTGATCTTCCTCTTCTGGTAGAATCCCATCTTGAATTCATCCGCTTCCTCAATTATTTGAACCAACAACTCCTTTTCTCTCTTCTCCTTCTCCTCGAGATGAATCGCATTCTGCCTGAATGTCACAAAAGCTCGGATTATTATAACTCCCTTACAACCTCACAGAATTCAATCATTTATTTCTCCCACCACCTTCAATGCAAACATAAAATCACTTTCTGAAAGTCAATAAACAACAATTATGAATCTTTTTTCGATTCGAATTCAGCTCCCCAATCTTATACGAACAATCGGCACGTGAAATTCATAAAGAATTTAACAAGTTTTTATCTTTTTAGATAAACAATCAATTTAACAACCGAAATCAAAACAACAACTTCCACTCAATTTCTCAGCAACAGAAAGATCAAGCCAAATCAAAACCAACAACTGTCAACTAAATTGTGCAAAAGAGTCAAAATTTAATTGCCATACAGAACTATTGGTTCAATCGAAAACAATCAGAATTCGAGACCCTACCTCCTCCATTCTCTGAGAGCGAAGCCCTCCTCAGGCAGCATCTCCGACGGAGGCGGAAAATCGTATCGTCCCGCCAAACCCTCCATCAAAGCCCTGGCCGCTCGATTCGGCGTAGATCGACGGAGGAGAGAAGGCCTCCGACGCCGGCTGAGTGGCGAAAGCGTCGTCTACGGCCGAGCCGTGGAATATTGGGGAATCGGTGGCGGAGTCCTTAAGCGACTCGGAGTCGGCAAAGGAGTCGAATCGCTGGGATGGAAGTCGGGGGTCGTAGCTCAGGTAACCGTCGTCGGCGAACGGGCGAGGTGACACGGTGGTCGGAACAGAGTCGTCTTCGGGCTGAGCAAACGAGGCTCTGATTAAGTCAAGTGCACTAATGAGCGAAATGCTCCTAAAGGCAAAACTCACGCAGAAAATATCGGGTCCGTCATTTGGGCTAGGCCGACTCACTGGGCCTTCATTTGATATCTGACAATATCCGGTCCAATGTTTTAATTTGGATGTTTTGGTGATTTGGTTCCACAAGCCCGATTCTGCTCCTCGATTCGGTACCCAGAAGATGAGGTTCTCAAGGTTCGATGTTTCCTCCTCAACGTCTTCCTTCCTGCTCGATTTGGATTGGAACGAAAAAGCTCCAACATGGGATCAATTTCTTCCCCCCTCACTTATTATTTATTTCAATTGGATGGAATTGGCCTTTCTGTTCTCCAAAATCTTTGTTAGGGATTACATTTTGCTTAAATTTTGTGAGATTGAAATTAAATCGGGACTTTTTCTGATTTTAAATTATTTACATAGTTCCAAAGCACTGTGTTAAACAGTGGAATTTTCATTCAGATTGTAGTAATTGTCGTACGAGTTGAAACTTTGGTGTGGAGTTGGTGCAACTTTTGGGGTTTGTGCGATGTTGTTTTGATTAGTTGTTGGCTAAAATTTGGTTCTTTTTATTTGGGTTGGGTTAATTGAATAAAACTGTGGTTTATGATATTCAATCAAAGGAAAATGTGACTTTCACAAGCTCCAAGCCTCTGTCAATTATAGAGATCTCAATATGTATCTAAAATTTGCTTAAGACACTGGTGGAAAAATGTATTTAACGTTTTACGTTCATATGCATCGGCTCGACTTCTAAAAACTTATCCTGCAAAGCTATGCTTCACAAGTTTACAATGCCTGTCAAGTGCAGCACATACATTTGTGTTGTATAATTGTATTCGATAAGGATAATACTATCACTGCACCTTATTCCTTGAAACCTTGGCCTTCTTGAGTCTTCGTCGGAGCATTGCAAATCAGTTTTCCGACTCGATATCATGGTGTTCGGTAATTCGGCTGGTAATTTTTGGCATAATCCATTTGAAAATTTTAGTTGTTTTTGTTGTTGGTTATATTTATTTGTCAAAGTAATGAGTTTGGTTTCATGGTCAGGGCTTTATGAGTATGATCATGATCCGTCAAAAGCTAGGGAGCTTGAAGTGGCAATTAGAATTAGAGTGATAATACATAGTAAGTGTTTGGTTTTTGTTTTTTTCTTTTAAATTTCTGCAGCAAAGTTTTTGAATTTCTCATTTTTCAGACACCAAATTCCCATTTGAAAAGAGTAGGTTGGTTAAATACAGGTTTTTCATGGCAACTATAGAACTTATGTAGTATTGATGTACGTATTTTTGCTGGGAATTACATAAAGTTTTCCTTCTGCTTGAGGGCTTTTCTCAGTGTTTGTCTGAGAGTTTCAATTCTGTGCAAATCGAGGGGCGCCGACCCTAGCTTCGGCTGGGTTGGTTAGCTCATTTCTCCTTCCTTTCTTTGTCTCCTCTTTCTTCCTTCGGCAGAGTTTTCCCCTGATTTCTATTTCGTTTTGCCCCTTTCTTCTTATCCTACTGGCGTCCCTCCTCCTAGGTCATCCATACTCCAACCTGCAGTCATGCTTCGCTGATATAGTGTGTAGAGCCTCGGTGCTTGCACAGGCTCGGGTGTTCCCAACACCACCACCTTCTCGATGTCTGCCTCTGCTGGCAGTGTTGCTCGTGGATCTCCACGGGCTTCTTTCTTCTGGTAGCCGGAATTCTTCTTCTGGTTGTGATAAAATATGAACTTAACCCATGAGAGAGAAGTGTTGAAGATGGTTTTGTATATTTGCTTGATGAAACAATTACAAGATGAATTGCTTGATCAAACAATTACAAGATGAAACATATATATAGGGAAGAAAAAGAACATAAACCTAATTTTGCCTAACTTACCTAACTTGCTTGACTATGGTAACTTGCCTAACTTTGAACAAGAAAATTGACTAGCCTACCATTATTCCAACATGTTTATTTCAAGCATTTTAACACTCCCCCTCAAGTTGGAGTGTGAATGTCGATGACACTCAACTTGCTAATTAAGACCTCAAATTGTGCCGAGCTTAGTGGGTGCCAAAGGTTTGAATGACGGTTGACATTGTGAGCTAAATGAGGATTTTGTGTTGACGACAAGTAATAGAGCCCATTATATCGCTTGCCCAGGCCAATCGTCCTCCTCGTAGCCATGTCCTGTGACGTTTGCAAAATGGTGAGGATTACCATCCAAGTTGTTTTCCTTGAGCATGGCCATGATTTGGTTGTACTTTTCAGGAGTGAACTTGGGGCTGTCACCGTTGGTTTCATGACGGTGCTGATCCGTGACTGTGGCGACTTCACTGCTAGTCTTTGTTTGATTAGCCGCAGGTATCTTCTTGTTAGGAAGAATCGTCTTTTTTTTTGCCATGGTATTTGTGCCCCGGTGGAAAACCATTGAGATAGAAATACCGATCTCCGGTATGATATTTTTTTTTTTTATCACAATATGAGCATTTAATAGAGGAGTTACCTCGTTGTGCAGCCTATGGCTTGTCAAATGCATCACTTGCAAACTGTTGTTATGACGAGTGAGAGATACCTCGTTGTGCAGTAGATTCCCTTGCTGCAGCTCCTCAAAATTATCCTCACTTGGTTTGTTGATCGTCCCGTCAACAAAACCAAGTTTGTTCTTGACCGTTAAGGCCATACTCATGGATTAAACCCATGTGTTGTAGTTGTCTTCCACCAATGGTTGTGGTACGAGGATTGCACCAGGTTGATCCGAGTGGTGGAGATAGATAGAGGAGATACCTCGTTGTGCAGTAGATTCCCTTGCTGCAGCTCCTCAAAATTATCCTCACTTGGTTTGTTGATCGTCCCGTCAACAAAACCAAGTTTGTTCTTGACCGTTAAGGCCATACTCATGGATTAAACCCATGTGTTGTAGTTGTCTCCTTGAAGGGTTTTGGAGACCAAGATGTTCCCAGGTTGATCAGAGGGGTGTAATAAAAAACGGGTTCGAGAGATCAGTAGCCATCTCTAATGGTTTTGTGTTGGTTCCTGAATCACTCATGATGACGATGTTGTTGGTTGTGGTGCGGAAGCGTTGAAGATAGGTGGGGTATTCAGAGTCACCAGAAACGGTGCTCTGATACCATGATAAAATATGAACTTAACCCATGAGAGAGAAGTGTTGAAGATGGTTTTGTATATTTGCTTGATGAAACAATTACAAGATGAATTGCTTGATCAAACAATTACAAGATGAAACATATATATAGGGAAGAAAAAGAACATAAACCTAATTTTGCCTAACTTACCTAACTTGCTTGACTATGGTAACTTGCCTAACTTTGAACAAGAAAATTGACTAGCCTACCATTATTCCAACATGTTTATTTCAAGCATTTTAACAGGTTGCTTGATTTCAACTAAGGTGGCTGCGTACCAGTTGGTGCTTGGGGTTGGATGCTCTGATCGACGAGTCGGCGTGCGGGAGGAGAAGTGGAATTGGGCGAATCTGGAAGTACTGTTGCAGCGGTGGCTGCTGTCGGAGTCTCGGAGTTCTCGGCTTTCTTTTGGTTTTTCTGTTTTGGGCCCACGTTGTTGGTTGGGCTTGCTTTGGTCTACTTGGTTGGTCCATTTTGCTTGTATATACTTTTGTTTTTGGACCTTTGTTAGTACCGTTTGTAAGTTTGGTTTTTTCTTGTGGTAATATATTGACCTTTAAACCAAAAAAAAAAAAAACAAGCTGGATTAATAATCATCTTATTTTGATAATTTTGCAGTATAAATCACTATCGCATATTTTTGTTTGTATAATTTGGAATTACTTACTAGATTTTTTTAATTGAAAACTACTCGTTAGATTTAGATTAATCATCATGACATTGGAATTCAAGTTTTTGTTTGTATCAGTGCATGCTATTGCTAACCACCGAATCAATTACGTTTGTTGAAATTTTTGGAATAATTATTTTTTTAATGCCTGATTACTTAAACCTATCAGCACAGGTCACTCTGTAATAGGTATAATTTTGTATTTTTTTTTATCAAATTTGATTCTTAATTGTGGAAATGGGGTTGAATTTATTGGAAACTGATGATCCCGCAATGGTGTTCGTTCATCGTACATCGTACCGGCAGTTTCGTTAGGTACTATTTATATTTGAATTTTAAAATTTAAATGATTTCTGATCGTATGATGTACGATGAACGGACACGATTACGAGATCCCTATGATCCCTAGGAAAATGATCCGGCGAGGATCCTTTTTTGAATTTATTGTGGTATAATTTTGTATTTTTTATCAAATTTGATTCTTAGTGGTCTTCTTGATGTTCAACTGTAGGGAAATGGTTCTTGAAATTGTATTTTGGAATTAGTGATCTTGATTCAAAACAAAATGACTAATTTCCTTCCTACAATTCACATGCATGTAAATAGTATCGCCATTATATGTATTTAGAAATCTTATATTTTCTATACAGTTTTGAAACTCACAGCATAAGAGACCTTTATTTTCTATATTGATATATTTCCTAAATATTTTAAAGACGCAAAGGCACTGTTTCTAGTCTTACCTACTTTGCTTTCACCTTCCAATACGGTAGAAAACTAGCTAGTCTTACCTACTTTTTCTAGTCTTACCTACTTTTTCTAGTCTTACCTACTTTTCCCGTCAACCAGCCGTGCAACCCAATTTGGACGCTAAATTGACTCCTTTCTTTGCGTCAACTTACAATTACCTAAGGTTAAATATCCAGAGCTTCATTTTGCAGCCTAGCTAAAATGGAGTTCTCAAGTATTCATATTAGCATTTGGTTTATTTTCATTCAACCACTCTTTCTTCTCTTTCTTTTTAGCTCTGCCTCCTCCTCGCGTTTAGCGGGGAATGAGGTGGATAGGCTTTCCTTGCTTGCCTTCAAAGCTGAAATCGTGACCGATACCCTCGGCATCCTTAGCTCTTGGAATGAATCCCTCCACTTCTGTCGTTGGCCAGGCATCACTTGTGGCCGCAGACACCAAAGAGTTACAGTGCTCGAACTCAGATCAAGTGGGATGGCAGGCCACCTATCTCCCCACATTGGAAACTTGAGCTTTCTGAGGGCTTTAAACCTCCAAAACAATAGCTTCAGCCACACCATTCCTCCTGAAATTGGTCGTTTGTTCCGCTTGGAAAGACTACGCCTTCATAACAACTCCTTCAGTGGTCATATTCCATTCAACATATCACGTTGCTCTAACCTCCAATACCTTCACTTATATCGCAACACTCTTAGTGGCGAACTTCCAACTGAAATTGCCTCATTGTCCAAGCTTCGGGTACTTAATTTAGGCAGGAACAATTTTCATGGGAAAATCCCACCTTCTTTTGGGAATCTTTCTTCTCTTCAAAGGCTATCCGTGCAAAAAAATAATCTGCATGGAGGTATTCCAAATAGCCTTGGCCAGTTGAAAAGCTTAGTGTTTTTTTCACTGGCTACAAATTACTTGAGTGGTACCATCCCTCCCTCCATATACAACCTCTCATCAATTAAAGTCATTTCTATGTTTCTGAACAACCTTCATGGAACTCTTCCTCCTGCCTTGGGCCACACTATATTTCCAATCCTTGAAACTTTTGTTGTCCATACCAACCAATTCACTGGACCAGTACCAGCTTCAATCTCCAATGCCTCAAACCTTTCAGAATTTTCTCTCTCATCCAATAAGTTTATTGGGAAAGTGCCCAGTCTGGCACGCCTGTCAAATTTGTATTGGCTTGATCTTGATGATAACAATCTTGGAAATAATGAGGAAGGTGACTTGGATTTCGTCTCTTCTCTAGTTAATTGCACCAATTTAGAATTTTTAACCGTCGGCCTCAATAATTTTGGAGGAGTGCTACCTGAATCTATCAGCAACCTCTCAACCAAGCTCACGGAAATAGATTTTCAAGAGAACCAGATACGCGGAAACATTCCCATCGGGATCGGAAATCTTATCAACGTGAAGAGACTAGGCTTTTCTGCAAATTTATTGGCAGGCACTATACCGAGTTCAATAGGTAAACTGAATAAGCCTTATGACCTATATCTACATTCGAATGAATTGTCAGGTAATGTTCCATCATCTCTAGGAAATCTTACTTCATTAAGCAGTTTGTATCTCCAGTCAAACCAATTACAAGGTACCATACCGCAAAGTCTCGGAGATTGTGGGTTGTTATATTTGGTTCTTTACTACAACAATCTTAGCGGTCCAATTCCAAAACAAGTCATGAATTTACTTGTTGAGTTGGATCTATCTGGAAACCAACTTACCGAATCTATTCCCATGGAAGTAGGTAACTTAAAGCATCTTGTTTTCTTGGATGTTTCTGAAAACAAGTTATCTGGTGAGATTCCACAAAGCTTAGGGAGTTGCACAAGTTTGACGACTCTGTATTTGAGAGAAAATTTATTGCAGGGGACAATTCCTAAATCCTTGAGCACTTTGAGAGGAATTGAAGATTTTGACCTCTCTCACAACAACTTATCTGGCATAATTCCCAACTACTTGGGGAGTTTCCCCTTCTTGCAGAATTTGAACCTTTCATTTAACGATTTTGAAGGTGCAGTACCAATCCAAGGAATTTTTAAGAATGCAAGTGCGGTATCTGTTGTGGGAACACACGGCTTTGTGGAGGTATACCTCACTTTAGATTGCCTAAATGCATCTCCAAGCAATCTAAGCGCGGGTTATCTCCTAAGCTGAACTTAATTATCTCAGTTTCCTGTGGGGTTGTCGGCTTGGTCTTGGTGTTGTTACTTGCGCTTCTTTATCGATCAAGAAAGGCTAGAGCGCTTAAGTCAACTTCAGGATCATCATTGGGGGTTTCACTCTTGAAACTGTCTTATGGAGATCTCCTCAAAGCAACTGATGGGTTCTCTGCTTCGAATATGATTGGATCTGGAAGTTTTGGGTCCGTGTACAAGGGAGTTCTCAATCAGCATGAAGAAAGAAATGTTGCGGTGAAAGTACTTAATCTTCAAACTTCAAGAGCTTCTAAAAGTTTCATATCTGAATGTGAAGCCTTGAAAAGCATTAGGCATCGAAATCTTGTCAAGCTACTGACTGCTTGTTCAAGCATTGATTTTCAAGGAAACGATTTCAAAGCCCTGGTGTATGAGTTCATGGTGAATGGAAGCCTAGATGAGTGGCTGCACATATCAGCTCAAGGAGTAGATATGCCAGCCAATCTGCCAAAGAATCTGAATCTCACTCAAAGAGTTAACATTGCCATCGATGTAGCGTGTGCTCTGGATTATTTGCACAACCGCTCCCACATGCCAATAGTTCATTGTGATATAAAGCCCAGCAACATTTTGTTAGACAGTGACATGACTGCTTGTGTTGGTGATTTCGGTTTAGCAAGGTACCTCCGGGATGCTTCTTGCCCATCTGCTTTGCACGAAAGCAGTTCCAATGTCATAAAAGGCACCATAGGCTATACTCCCCCAGGTAAATTTTCTTTTATATATATTTTATTTGTGCTTGCACTACGTTTTTGTATATAGCATGAGTTTTTTTAAGTCACACATAAGAACAAAGCTATGTTTTGGTGCATATAACTTAAGAGTATGGAATGGGAGGCGAGGTGTCAACATATGGCGACGTGTATAGCTACGGAATATTGTTATTGGAGATGTTAACTGGCAAGAGGCCAACATATGAAATGTTTAACGGTGGTTTGGACCTGCACAATTTTGTTATGATGGCTCTACCAGAACGTGTGGGAGAAATATGTGATCCACTACTTGTTCAAATAGAAGAAAGCAGCAGCAGTACTAATCCCAGAAGAAATAGGGGGAATCATGCCCCAAATGATCGAAGAAAAAGGGTTGTGGAGTGCTTGACTTCCATTGCAAGAGTAGGAGTTGCTTGTTCTGTAGCGATGCCGAGAGAGAGAAAAGACATGAGCAATGTGGTAGCTGAATTGAGTCTAATAAGGGATGTGCTAATTGGAACTAGGATGCCTAGAGAGTATCTGTGACGACGATCCAAGTAGTGAGTAATAATACCCTGTTATCGTTAAATAAAATCCCCTAACAGTGCTTGAACTTTGCATGGTGATCTTCTGAATGATGACGAGATGGATTTTCCCGTTTTGCAATTGCATTTTGTATGTTTTGTAAATGATCTTAATTTGTAAGATCATCTTTATGTTTGCTTGGAAATTTGGAATTTGTCAAATTTTAAGTTTGGTTCTTGTTCTTATTAATTATGCGATTTTAATTGGGTTTTTCTACAAATGATCCTTGAGATTGATCAAATTCATCATGTTGGTCCCTCACTTTCAAAATCAATCAATATCATCCCTGACAATCACTATCTCACATCAATTTGATCATTCTGTGCAAAAGAGGCGCAATTCTCGTCACTATTTATGTTTTCATGTCAAGGCAGCATATGAGAACTGATAGCATTAAACATTGCTCACTCCGTATCTAATGAAAAATAGTTTTGCTCCTAACATTGAATTCCACCGATGATTGGTTTATGAGTTTCAGCCAATTCCTCTCTCACCCTGCGGAAATCCTCCTTATGACAAAAACACAACCCGATTGAAACAATAATCTTAACCGTGACGACAAATTTGCAAGGATTTATATGAGTGATGTCAGGACTATTGTTTTCATACCTGTGCAGTCAGAAGAGAGATTCTTTGGCAATCACCTGCAATGGTACACAAACACCATCAAATTTCCAAAATCGGAAAAATTACCAAAAATAAAATAAAAAACCCTAATAATTACTTCTTCTTTTTTCTAATGATATGGTTCGGTTCAATTGAGAAAGGGGTATGAAAAAAATCAAGAAAAGAATTGCGAAAAGGGATATTTGTAAAGAAATTTTTGGAAAACGTCGCGGATGGAATGTTGGTGCCGTGGAAAAATTTGCAGACTCCGATTAGCTCACAATCTAAGATAATTCGAGGGTGTACAGGAAAAATATTACCTTCTTCGGACCCAAAAAAGGTCGGAAAGGCCTGAAATTGGCCGGAAAAATAAACACCGCAAGCTGGGCTTATGGAACTCTTCGGTCGAGGGTAGATGCGAGCACGCAAAGCTCGAATGTTGTTGTTGTTGGCACTCTCTTGAGTCGAATTGTTGTGGTTGCAGTGCCAGCCGCCAGAAAACGTCGATTTTGGGTTTCTCGTTCGAACGATAAGTCGGAGTCGGTGAGGAGCGAGAGGGGGTAGAGAGAAGAGAAAAGAATAAAAAAATAAGGAAAGTGTTATTGGTCAATAACAATTCTTAAAAATAAAAATAAAAATAAAAGTACATATATTTTCTCCGACAGTGGTAGAGAAGTAATAAATGAAATTTAACGGGAGCAAAACGGGAAACACGGTTTGTGAACAATGAATCACCTAATTTTGAGTTTTAGTATATATCAAATTAAATTTGGTTGTGACTTCTTGATTTTTATCGTTAGAATTTATACTATTTTCGTACTTTCTTAAATTGCTCCAACTCTTTCTTTTATAAAGAAGTATTCAGTTGTTTCTTTCAAATTATCTAATGTTAACAATAATCAGTTGTGTCTTTCAGTTACTGCAACCATTATTAGACATAAATTCTATCTTGTAAGTTGCAAATAATACATAGTTTAGTTGCATCACCAGTTTGATAAATGTTTGTACGTCACTAATTAAAAATTATTCCAATCATTCTATAAATGTGCGTCATGTAAGGTCACCCCATCCCATAAGAGACATTGAAGATCATTCATGTTCTTTTTGAGTCTTTGCGTCAAATTAATTACCAAGCGCACTTAATATCAAGAGCTATAATGATTGCATGCGTATATATGCATGGTTAGGGAATCCTGTTATTGGAGATGCTTATTGTAAAGTGGCTTACAGATGAAATGTTCAAAGATGGTCTGAACGTGCACAAGTTCGTTCGGATATCTTTGTCTGAGCTTGTTGAAGAAATATGTGATCCCGTGCTTCTTCAAGTAAACGAAAGCAACACACATAGTAGTTGAAAATAAAGGGTTTATGACAAGTATAAAAATTCTCTACAATCTCACAATTATCAAATAACAACTTCAATACTTTATTCTTCTCCATAAGTAGGTATTTATAAGATTACATAGGAGCAATAAACGAAATAAATCTAAACAATCCTTTGTTAACAAGACAAGGCTAGACCAAATCAAATCATATCAAAACCCTAATTAAATCATATAAAATCACTAATTAAATCAAATCCTAAAATACTTTCCTTTTTATTTTCCATCAATAGTAATACCGCAAACAATAGGAATCAGGTCCAAGATGATCAAAGGCATCTTCTGCAGATTTGCCGAGAGAGCGGATGGATATTGGACATGTTGAAGGACTATGCCTAGTAAGGTTTGTACTAACTGGAACCTGGATTCCTAGAATTAATATGATCACGGCCTAAGCAGCACGCGATCCAACTGAGTTTGTTCGAGTACTGAGTTTCTCATTAGTATGAATGAGCATAATTTATGGTCTTATTCTTGGCAGTTTGCTGCCTAATTTCTTTATGCGCTTCAGGCATGGTGTGAAGAAATCAAGTAATTGTTGAACAACCCGAAGCCCTTGGTCGTGATGTTTATCGAAGTTAGATATTGTCCTACCAACTCGTAACCTGCATTTTCATACTTCCCTCTTGCCTTGCATAATTTAATCACCAGAATTCCTACTTCTGTTCACTGAATGATGGGTATTCATGGCCCAATCTTATCTTCATTTCGATCTCTATGACAAGAAAAAGAAGAACCACATGTGGAGATAATCCCATTTCAGCAAGAAAAAAGAAAACCACCGCTAGCAAAACTGACAATTCGGAAGCTGAGAAAGATTAAGCAAATAAACATCAGCCGCGCGAGGAGAAGAAAAGCTAATCGTTGAATTGAATTGGACATGTTTTGCATTATTAGTGGTAGGGGACAGAAATAGGGTTCAGCCAAAAGCTACGTTTTGCATTATCATACCTTTCCAATGAAAAGGGTTCAGTTCAAGCAACATGTAACATTTTCTTCACAGCAACACTGAAGAGTTATGTGCCAAACCCAAGGGTCTGTACCATTTCACGGATCCAGATCCTCTCCGAATCTCTCTCTCCAGATTCTTTCCAAAACTACAATCCGGGCTGTTAATGCAGATCATGTGGCCAGCAATCAGTCTTAATTTTTTTTTAATTTTCTTACCCAAACTAATTCACCTCTCCCCTGCGGGACGGCCAAGATTATAATATCATTAAGAGAGAGGATCTGATCATAATTTCCATTCAAATTAATTTAATACTCTAATAGATTATGATATATAAAAATTAGCATGAGTCATAAAGTGAAGGCAACGACAGTGAGATCCACGAAATTTCCAAAGACTTTGAGCAACGGATTTGGACGCCAAAGTTTACTCCTGCTCTTAACTTTGAACTTTCTAAGTCTTTGCGTCAACTTACGATGTCTTTCGTCAATACCTACATTTGCTTCAAGTTTTAGTTTTGTTTCTGTTCATGCATATGCACTTCTGCTTCAAAACTCGAGCTTTTTTTTGGCGGCCGCAATGGAGTTCCCAGGTATCTTCCTAACTACTTGGTTTGTTTCCATGCAACTCTTTCTTTTTACCTCCGTCTCTTCCTCACGTCTAGTAGGAAATGAGGTGGATAGGTTGTCCTTGCTTGCCTTTAAAGCTGAAATCGCATACGATACACTCGGAACCCTTAGCTCCTGGAGTGCATCCCTACATTTCTGTCAGTGGCCTGGTATTACCTGTGGCCGCAAACACAAGAGAGTCACGGTGCTCGACCTTCAATCAAGAGAGCTGGTAGGGTCGCTATCCCCCCACATTGGAAACTTGAGCTTTTTGAGAGAGTTAAGCCTCGAAAACAATAGCTTCAACAACAACATCCCTCCAGAAATTGGTCGTTTGTTCCGGTTGCAACAACTACACCTTGAAAACAACTCCTTCAGTGGTCATATTCCATTCAACATATCGCGTTGCTCTAACCTCCAATACCTTGGATTATATGGAAATGATCTTAGTGGCGAACTTCCAATTGAAATCGGCTCATTGTCCAAGCTTCATGTACTTAATTTAGGCAAGAACAATTTAAGTGGGGAAATCCCACATTCTTTTGGGAATCTTTCTTCTCTTGAGGAATTATCTGTGGCAGAAAATAATCTGCAGGGAGGTATTCCAAATAGCCTTGGCCAGTTGACTAGCCTAAAAACTCTTTATTTGGGTTCAAATTATTTGAATGGTACCATCCCTCCATCCACAAACAACCTCTCTTCTATTACAATCATTTCGGTGTTTCTAAACCAACTTCATGGAACTCTTCCTCCTGGCTTGGGCCACACTATATTCCCCAACCTCGAAGCCTTTCACTTCCAATACAACCAATTCACTGGACCAATACCAACTACAATCTCCAACGCTTCCAACCTTGCAATATTTGAAATCTCAAAAAATAAGTTTTCCGGAAGAATACCAAATCTGCCAAGGATGTCCAATCTGTTCCGGTTAGAAATAGATACTAACAATCTTGGAAATAATGAGAAAGGTGACTTGGACTTTCTCTCTTCTCTGGTTAATTGCACCAACTTAAAGCGCTTGGATATCAGATCCAATAATTTTGGAGGAGTGCTACCTGTATCTGTCAGCAATCTCTCAATAAAGCTCGAGGATATGAGAATGGGGAGGAATCAGATACGCGGAAGCATTCCTCCTGAGATTGGAAATTTCATCAACTTGAGGAGAATAGACTTTGAGGAAAACCTATTGAGGGGCTCTATACCAAGCTCAATTTCTAAACTAGATAAACTTATTTATTTGGTATTGGATAACAATCAACTGTCAGGTACCATCCCACCTTTTATAGGCAATCTATCTTTTCTAGAAACAATAGATCTCATGTCCAATTCCTTACAAAAACAAATACCGCAAAGTCTTGGTAATTGCAGTCATTTGATATACTTGAATCTTTCTCAAAATATTCTTAGCGGTCCCATTCCACTACAAGTTTTGTCATCCTTGACACATGTTGCGGGTTTGGACCTATCCAGAAACCAACTTACCGGATCCATTCCCTTGGAAGTAGGTAACATGGAGTCACTTGAAATCTTGGATCTTTCCGCAAACATGTTATCTGGTGAAGTCCCAGGAAGTTTAGGGAGTTGCAAGGGTTTGAGTAGTCTGTATCTTAGAGGAAACTTGTTTCAGGGAACAATTCCTCAATCCTTGGGTTCTCTAAGATTGATTGAAAATTTGGACCTCTCTTGTAACAACTTGTCTGGCAGAATTCCCACCTATTTGGGGAGTTTCCGTTTGTTGCAGAACTTGAACCTATCACATAATGATCTTGAAGGTTCAGTACCAACGGAAGGAGTTTTCACAAATAGAACTGCATTTTATATCAAGGGAAACAAACGGCTTTGTGGAGGTATACCTAAGTTACAATTGCCCATATGCAATTCCAGCAACTCCAACAATAAGCAAGATATATTTCCATGGCGAAAAGTACTTATCTCAATTGCTTGTGGGAGCGGTATTGGAGTTATCTTGCTATTGTGCTTCATCCTTCTTTATCCAGCCAGAAAAGCATTGCGCTTTGTGCTTCTTTATCTATCAAGCAAAGCGAGATCAAAGTTAACTTTAGGATCATCATGGGAGGTTTCACTCTTGAAAGTTTCATATGAAGATCTCCTCAAAGCAACTAATGGATTCTCTTCTCGGAATTTGATTGGTACTGGTGGCTTTGGGTCTGTGTACAGGGGAATTCTCAATCAGGAAGAAAGAATTGTTGCAGTGAAAGTACTCAATGCTCATCGTTCAAGAGAGAGTTTTATGGTTGAATGTGAAACCTTGAAAAATATTAGGCACCGAAATCTTGTCAAACTACTGACCGTCTGCGTAAGTATCAATTTTCAAGGGAATGATTTCCTAGCTTTGGTTTATGAATTCATGACGAATGGAAATCTAGAAGAGTGGCTACATTTTTCAGCTCATAGACTACCTGGGGCACCCATTGTGCAGGGGCATTTGAACCTTACTCAGAGGGTAAATATTGCCATCGACATAGCTACTGCTCTGAATTATTTGCACAACCACTCTCACATGCCAATAGTTCATTGCGATTTGAAGCCCAGCAACGTTCTCTTGGAAGGCAACATGACTGCCCGTATTGCTGATTTTGGTTTAGCAAGGTACGTCCCGGATGCTTCGTGTTCACTTCCTTCACACAGAAGCACTGCCAATGTCATAAATGGCTCCATAGGCTATATCGCCCCAGGTAAGATGCATTGTTGCTTCAACCTCTTTCTGACATGTACAAGAACATTAATTTTTCATTTATTTCAGTTTTTAACAGTTTGATCCATATGTTTCTGTGCGGAAAAAAAAAAATTATAGAGTATGGCATAGGAAACGAGGTTTCAACATATGGAGATGTGTATAGCTACGGAATCCTGCTGTTGGAGATGCTTACTGGAAAGAGGCCTACAGATGAGATGTTCAAAGATGATCTGAACCTGCACAACTTTGTTCGGATAGCTTTGCCTGAACTTGTAGAAGAAATATGTGATCCGGTACTTCTTCAGATAAAAGAAAGCAGCACTCATAGTATTGCATCAAACAGTAGGAATCAGGTTCAAGATGATCAAAGGCAAAGAGTTAGGAAGTGCTTGGTTATCATGGCCAGTATAGGAGTTGCTTGTTCTGCAGATTTGCCAAGAGAGCGGATGGATATTGGACATGTTGTAGACGGATTATGCCTAGCAAGGGATGTACTGTCTGGAACCTCGATTCTGTTAAAGTTCTAATTGAAGTGTTTTTAGTTGAACGAGAAGTAGGAATAAGGATAAGCTCAAAACTCAAAAACAATGGAGAGAAGATTATGATGGTGGTGCTCTCTGTTAAAACTTGCACAGAGAGTAAAACTACATATTTTGTATTGCTTCACTCTCACACACATTGCACAACGGTTGGGTTACAAAGCATAATAGAAAGAGGATGATCTCTGCCACACATCTAGATGGACACAAGGAGATCTTTACACCTGTTACAAAACCTTTTTTACAATATGACCTCTACACTTGGTTTAATTACCAAAGTGAATACACAATTAGACACAAGACTTATTTACTTCTAATATTCATGTAAGCTCAATAGCTTATACACTAACACTCCCCTTTAAGCTTTGAGCTGATATAACTCCAAGTTTGTCCCTGAGATAGTTGAATCTGTCCTTTGGTAATGCCTTGGTGAAAATGTCTGCTACTTGTTCTTTGGTAGGACAGTAAACCAAGTCAATTATTCCTTGCTGCAAGGCATCCTTGATGAAGTGATATCTCCTGTCAATGTGTTTTGTCTTCTGGTGAAACACAGGGTTCTTGGATATTGAGATTGCAGATGTGTTATCACACTGCAGAGGGGTTGCATCAACTTGTAACTCTCCAAAATCTTCCAGAACAAATCTGAGCCATATGGCCTGAGCTGTGGCTTCAGAAGCACTGATATACTCGGCTTCTGCAGTAGAAAGAGCAACACAGTGTTGTTTCACAGAGGCCCATGAGAACACTCCACTCCCAAAAGAAAATGCATAGCCTGAGGTGCTTTTGCTGTCTTCAAGAGATCCTCCCCAGTCACTATCGCAAAAACCAATTAAGACTGCCTTCTTGCCTTTCTCATACTTCAAACCATAGTCCAATGTGCCCCTAACATATCTGAGCACTCTCTTAGCTGTTCCATAGTGTTTATTGGTAGGACAATGCATATATCTAGCTAATAAACTAGCTGCATACATTATATCCGGCCTTGTGGCAGTGAGGTACAACAGACTTCCTACAATCTTCCTATACTGCTCCTCATTTGCTGCACCACTTCCATCATCTTTACTTAATTTCTCAGAAGTAATGAGAGGTATGGAGACAGGTTTACACTCCTTTAGACCAAATTTATCCAATAAGGAAGAAGCATACTTCCTTTGATGGATTAAAATGCTAGTATCTGTTTGTATAACCCCCATCCCCAAGAAATGATGAAGCATCCCGAGATCTGTCATCTCATATTTATCTTTCATGTCTTCTTTGAACTCATTCAGCATCTCCTGGTTATTTCCAGTGTATACTATGTCATCAACATAGATAGAGACAATTAGAATATCCTTATCTCCCCTTGTCTTAGTATAAAGAGTTGCTTCACTCAAGCTCTTTATGAATCCACACTGAGTGAAATAACTATCAATCTCTCCATACCAGGCTCTAGGTGCCTGCTTCAATCCATACAGAGCCTTATACAATCTGTAGACTTTATCTTCTTTGCCATTAATCACAAATCCTTCGGGTTGTTCAACATAGACTTCTTCCTGTAGTTGTCCATTCAGAAATGCAGATTTAACATCAAGTTGATATAATTTCCAGCTTCTCTGTGCAGCAAGAGCTATCAAAGTTCAGATTGTATCTAGTCTAGCAACCGGAGCAAAGGTCTCATTGTAATCAATTCCTGGTTTCTGCACATACCCCTTGGCAACTAGCCGTGCCTTGTTCTTTTGTACTGATCCATCCAAGTTCAACTTGGTTTTGAATACCCATTTCACCCCAATAACATGTTTATCACTTGGTCTATCCACCAATTCCCAAGTTCTATTCTTCTCAATCATGGTCAGTTCTTCTTCCATAGCTTTTATCCAAGCTTGATCTTGAGCAGCTTCTTCGAATTTTTCAGGTTCCACAATACACAAATTGCACTGTGCCATAATATCATTTATGCTTCTCTATTTCACTGGAGTATGATCATAAGACTGAGGAATCTCAACAGATTCTTGAATGCTGCCTTCTTGTTCTTCAGTATGAGAGAATGTAGAGGAACTGGAGGCACAGTCTTGAATCTCACCCAACCCATGTGAATTCTGAATGTGGGTCACAGCAACAGAGTTCTCTGAATGTTCCTTCCAATTCCAGGTCATAGTTTCATCACAAACTACATCTCTTGAAAGAATTAACTTCTTAGTGCATGGATCAAACATTCTGTATCCCTTCTCACATGTAGCATATCCAACAAACACACATTTGACACTCTTAGCATCTAGTTTCTGTCTCATTTCAGATGGTATATGCACATAGCAGATTGATCCAAATACTTTTAGGTGACCAATTCCTGGTTTTCTGCCACTGTATGCTTCAAATGGTGTCAGATTATCCAGTGCTTTTGTAGGTGATCTGTTTAGAATGTACACTGTTGTATGCACTGCCTCAGCCCACAGAAAATATGGCATGCTTTTATCATGAAGCATTGCCTTGGCCATCTCTACAACTGTTCTATTCTTCCTCTCCACTACTCCATTTTGCTGTGGAGTATAGGCCATAGACAGTTGTCTTTGTATTCCTTCAGCCTCTAAGAATTGGTTGAATTCATTTGATACAAACTCACCTCCTCTGTCACTTCTTAGACACTTTACTTTGAAACCACTCTGTAATTCTACCATGGCTCTAAACTTCTTGAAACAAGTTAGAGCCTCAGATTTTTGTCTTAGGAAGTAAACCCATGACATTCTTGTATGGTCATCAATGAGAAGCATAAAATACTTATTCCCAGCAAATGATTCATTTTGCATAGGACCACACAAATCAGTGTGTATAAGCTCTAGAGGACTGCTTGCTCTCCAAGCTTTCTCTTTTGGAAACCAATCACGATGTTGTTTCCCAAACTGGCATCCTTCACATACACCATCAATGTTTTCAAGATGTGGAAGACCATGTACCATTTCATTTTCTCTGAGTTGTTTAAGGCTCCTGAGATTTAGATGTCCTAATCTCTTGTGCCAAATCCAGGTAGAATTTGAATCGGTGCTAGCTTTCAGAACGAGTTGGCTGTTTTTCCACAGAGAAAGGGGATAACATCTGTTTTCCTTCTTCTTAACTTTGATCACAAGATTATCAAGAGAAGGTCCATCAAACACACTACACAAGCCTCCTCCAAACAAGAGATAGTATCCATGCTCATCAATTTGCCCAACGCTCAGTAAGTTTTCCTTTAATCCTGGCAGATGCATAACCTCCCTGATATACTTCTTGCCTCTATTAGTGTCTATTTCCAATGAACCCATTCCAGCAACATTCACTAACACACCAGTAGGCATTTGCACTTTTCCAGCAACATTTGTTTTTATGTCAACAAGCAGATTAGCATCCCCTGTCATGTGGTTACTACAACCACTATCAATATACCAGTTTCCATTGACATTTGACTCTGAGATCGCACTATTAACATAGAACAAATTTCCTGTCACTTCCACCTGATTTGCAGAGTTTGCCTTTTGCACAGTCTTCCCTACAGTGCATTCTCTAGCCCAATGACCAAATTTATCACAATTATAACACTTAGGTTTCCCCTTATATCTACATTCACCAAAATGGAATTTGGAACACACTCTACACTGTGGTTTAACTGCATCTTGCTTCACATACCCAGAAGAGTTTGAGTTCTGTGTAGGATTAATGAATGACCTCTGTTGAAACTTAGGCTTAGATTCCCATTTCTTTCCCTTCGAATTCAAGTGCTTATAGGATTTGAATGTACCAGATTGAGCATTTCCACTAGTTTGTCCTTTTGAACTCACAGAGAATGAGGCAAAAGCCTTTTCAGTGACATCAACACTATGCAAATCAAATCGTTGTTCTTGACTCTTCAAAATCGCTACAACCTCCTGCAGTTCTACAGTTTCTAAGCACTTGGTATTTTCAATAAGTAGACATATGGGATCATATGGTTTACTGAGACTAATGAGAACTTTCTGTACAAGCCTTTCATTAGACAGAATCTCACCAAATGTTCTCATCTGATTGATCAATTCATTTAGCCTAGTAAGATACCCAGACAGAGTTTCATCATCATGCATCCTAGCATACTCAAATTCACGTCTCAGATTTTGTAGTTTCACAGATCTTACCTGATCACCACCATGGTACTCACCATATAACAGATCCCATGCCATCTTCGCAGAATCTGCATTGGCTATTCTAGGGAATATCTGATCTGAGACTGCGTTATGGATAATACCCAGAGCTTTTGCATCCTGCATATATGCAGCAACAGTTTTCTCATCGTCTTCTTCTCCTGAGCTTCCTTCAATCTTTTTCTCCTTCGATTTTGATGTCGTAACACCTTTTTCCACAAGTTTCCATAACCCATGGGATTTGAAAATCGTCACCATCTTGATTCTCCAGAACTCGTAGTTCTCACCGGAGAAGATCGGAGTTCTCACCTCAGAACTTCCAGATCCAGCCATCCTCGAGCTTTGATGATACGAATACAAATCGAAATCGGGTTTTATGGAATTCCGGCAACGTCGCTCAATCTGGAACGAGCTCAAGTGTAGCTCGATTGATTTTTACGCCCAGATCTCAAATGATCGAACCAGGCTCTGAGGCCATGTTAAAGTTCTAATTGAAGTGTTTTTAGTTGAACGAGAAGTAGGAATAAGGATAAGCTCAAAACTCAAAAACAATGGAGAGAAGATTATGATGGTGGTGCTCTCTATTAAAACTTGCACAGAGAGTAAAACTACATATTTTGTATTGCTTCACTCTCACACACATTGCACAACGGTTGGGTTACAAAGCATAATAGAAAAAGGATGATCTCTGCCACACATCTAGATGGACACAAGGAGATCTTTACACCTGTTACAAAACCCTTTTTACAATATGACCTCTACACTTGGTTTAATTACCAAAGTGAATACACAATTAGACACAAGACTTATTTACTTCTAATATTCATGTAAGCTCAATAGCTTATACACTAACAGATTCGTAGTAATCATATGATCACGGCCTAAGCAGCACATAAAACAACTGCGTTTGTTCGAGCACTGAGTTACATTTTCAGAATTTGCAGAAACGAAGACTATTGTATTGTAAAATAAAATTATAATATAAGAGAATAATTTTCAACTGAAATTGGACTTCTTACCTGCATTATCTTTGTTCCCTTCAGATTCTTTCTTTCAAATATGCATCAGCAGTTTGTCCTTTTCTTTTCTTACCACCAGTTGGAGAGTAGCTTTCAAATACTAGTTAACAGCAACAGATCTTGTCATCTATTTGCTCTCTGTGTCTACTGTCAACAGTAAGAACAGTTTCAAAGAAAGCAGCACTGAGATTTGAAGTTTGAATACAAATAAATAAATACAAAAGTAACTTAGCGTCTTATTCTTGGAAGTTTAATCCATGATTTATTGTTTCCCATTGGTCATGGTGTTGAGAGGTTAACTAATTGTCATGGTGTTAAGAATCCAGCAATCGTCCAGAGGAAAGGCTAGTCATCGTCCTACAACTCGTAGTCTGCATAATTTTATCACCAGAATTCCTGGTTCTGCTTACTGAATAATGGATCTTCATGGTCCAAGCTTATGCTCCGTTCGGCCTATATACCTTTTTGTGACGACCCTTCTCTTTGTTATGAAACTTTTTCAATATACCACGTCTGGAAATCCATTTGGAAATGGAACTGATCGATTGGCATTACTCAAATTTAAAGGATCCATATCTGCTAATCAATACGGATTCTTGAACTCATGGAATGACTCATTTCACTTCTGTAGCTGGTATGGAGTTACTTGCAGCAGGAGGCATCAAAGAGTAGGATCCTTGAACCTGCAGGCTCTGTTTTGCAAGGAACCATACCACCTCACATCGGAAACCTCTCCTTTCTTAGGCTCATCAACCTTCGAAACAACAGCTTCTTGGGCAAGTTTCCACAGCAAATTGGTCATCTGTTCCTACTGTAGTATCGTGACCTCAATGACAACATTTTGGAGGGGAAATTCCAGTCAACTTAATATACTGCTCTGAATTGAGCATCATAAGTTGAGATCAAACAGTCTCATGGGCAATATACCATAGGAACTTGGCTCGTTGGCAAAGCTTTTGACACTTTATCTTGGCACAAAAAAATCTAACAGCAACAGGAGGCATCCCTTCTTCCTTGGGGAATCTTTCATCAACTACACAACTTTCCTTGGCATATAACATTATGGTGGGAATAGTTCCGGAGGAAATAAGCAATGAACTTGAGGGCATTATCCACCTGACATTGGCCTCAACATGCCTAATCTCCAACAAATTGGCATTGGTGGAAACAAATTCTCTAGGACAATCCCAGCTCGATTTTCGCATGTTTCTCAGCTTCAAATACTTTGGGTTAGCAAGACTCATTTCAGCCACCGCAGACTCTCCTCTAATCAAAGTATCACAGTTGGAACAACGGGAAACACTGGCTATGCTGCTCCAGGTAAAACTCTTCTAAACACACTTTCACAATTTCTCAAATTTCTACCTAGACGGATAAGTTATTGAAGAGGTAGAAAGACCGGGTAAAAGAAAACTAAAAACTAAACACGAAATTAGCTATCAGAAGAACTCTTAATTTACCAAAAGTAAAAGTTAGCGTATTATAGACGTAATGTTCCGATTTTGTAACTAGTCCACAGAGAACTTATAAACTCGATTGTTTCATGAGTTACAGAGTACGTAATTGGTGGTGAACCATCAAGACAAGGGGACATATACAGTTATGGGATCCTAGTGTTAGAAATATTCACGGGAAGAAGACCAATCAAAGAAATGTTCAAAGACAGTTCCAATCTCCAGAAGCAGATTGTGGATCCTGCTCTCCTCGCCTCGCCGCTGTTGAAGAGAAAGTGCCTGCAGCAAAAGAAGAGGAAGCAAACCACATCAATGGAGAAACTGAGGCGGCAGAATCACCAAAGCAAACTACGCGAATACAAGTGAAATGAATCCATTTGTGAGGAAGTGCATACCTTCCGCTCCTGGGGATTGGACTCGCATGCTCGGAAGAATCACCAAAGCATAGCTAGAAAATGGAGGATGTCACTAGGGATCTGCATTCATATACAAAATCCATTCACCGGTGTAGAAATTCGTCGCGAGAGACCGAAAATCAGAAGCTAAATGATAGTTGCTTGCTGCTATGCAGCTTTACTGTTAAGAAAATGTGATACGTTAATCATAGGCTTAAGACAATTAAGCTGATGAACGTTGAGGGTCAGATAAATATCTCTGTGTTCACGTTTGTGAAGTGAAAGTTAATTCATCATGCAAGAGTTTATTCTTACGATTGGTCTCCCTTTATCTAATTACACACAAGAACTCAGTGACACGTGATGACAATAATACTACTACGAGCATATATTCATTACACATAAGAATCTCATCTACGAGTTCAATACACCAGAACAAAATGTTATAATATAATTAGTTGAAATATTTTTTTAAGTTTCCAATCAATTGTATTATAATATTTAGTCAAGATCGTTGTTTGTAGGCGTCACATCATATGCATGGGAACATAATCAAGATCATGACTGAGATTACAACTACCCTCTCCTCTTTTTGGGCATGTAAACTTAATTATCATTAATTAAATTCTAATCTTACACCTAATAACCTAACTGTCCAATGCCGTCAACTTGTCAACCAACTTATCTTAATGTCTACTGGGTCCATTTCGACATATAAAAGTTTTTTTATGGAACTTATCAATTAAGTTAACGTCTACGGGGTCCATTTCAAAATATAATTAATGCCTACCGGGTCGAACTTATGACAAATTTTTATTTATACTAGCACATGGGTGAGTAAATTTTTTATTTTTATTTTTGAAATATGTTAGGATTAGAAATATGTTATAATTACATTTAGATGAGATTTAAAAAATAAAAAAAAATTTGATTTTGTGAAATTATATTTTTATCCAATATTTCTTATGTATGTTATATTTTAATTAGATGGTTAAATTGATAATTTTATATAATTTTGGTTGAGTGTTTTATTAATTAGTAAAGATATTTATTATTTTCCAACCTTTACGCTTTCTGCGCAGGGGATGAGATTCACTTGGACGCTCTGAAAAAACCGAACCCGACCCGAACTCCGATGGCGAGCCTATGGCGGGCCGCGATGGGCCAGACGGAGCAGACCAACGACTACGAAGGCGTCGAGTTCTGGTCGAACCCCGAGCGCACCGGCTGGTTGACCAAACAAGGCGAGTACATAAAGACGTGGCGTCGCCGGTGGTTCGTGCTCAAGCAAGGCAAGCTCTTCTGGTTCAAGGACTCCGCCGTGAACCGCGGCTCCAGTCCACGTGGGGTGATCCCGGTGGCGTCGTGCCTCACAGTGAAGGGAGCCGAGGACGTCCTCAACAAGCAGTACGCGTTCGAGCTGTCGACGCGCTCCGAGACGATGTACTTCATCGCCGACTCGGAGAAGGAGAAGGAGGACTGGATCAACTCGGTCGGACGGTCCATAGTGCAGCACTCGAGGTCGGTCACCGACTCCGAGGTCGTCGATTACGATAGCAAGAAGTGAGGGGCGGCAATTTGGTCAGATTACTGCTGTAGGTGAGTGGTGGTGGAGCTCCGCTCGTGTTCGTAAGCCCATGTATTTTTTCACGTGCATAAATATTCAGTAAAACTCTGTTTTCTGCTTTCTGTTTTCTTCTGTAAATGTATTCAGATCGTATTGTGTTTTCCAATTCGCAGCAATTTAAAGTCTTTTTGTTTGGTAACGATAGATTTCGATTGAAATTGAATTGCTTTCCGTTTTTGGATTTTGGGTTTTTTGTTTAGCTGTTAAATTAAGCTGCTTTATTGCCAGGGTTATTGGTTATTGGAATTTTATGATTTAGTTGTTGAACTGGGGGTATTTTGATCTGATTTGGGTTGCTTAATGTCAAGTGAGATTCTTTGTACTGTTGTTACGAGTTGATTTGGGATCGGAGCTCCGGATAGAAACTTACCTACACTGGGATGCCAAGGTGCCAGCGTGACAGGGCGTGACAGTGCTTGATTGGCTTGGGATACCGTCAGGAACACGATGCTGGCATTCCAGACGCAGGGAAGTTCCTTTTCGAAGTGAGTTCAGGGTCCGTTGAATCTGTAATTGTTTAGATTGGTTGCTGAACAAGTTTAGGTTTGTAAGAGTAGTGGACTTGTCTGCATATCGACAGAGAAATCATCAGATGTCATCTTCCCAAAAGTTTGATTGTTTTAAGGGTAAGGAGGGGACCTGCTGCTCAAGTCGTTGAATGCTTTACCGCGGGGATTTTAGATGGAGAGATTGGAAATGGAGTTGGGAAGTTCAATCCTTAAGAAAGTTACTGGTTTTGTTTGTCACTGCCGTATTTGTGCAGCCTAGAAGCTTGGATAGTGAACTGTCAATCTTTGAACGAGGTTAGATGTCTGCAGGATTACAATGGATGGAGGATTGACACGAGTGCTCCGTTTCAATTGTTTATGGTAATCACAGGAAGCAGGCACAGATTGGTATTCCAAAAAAGGGTGTATTTCCTGCTCCATTGGTGAGAGCATGCTCCTGGATGAGAAGGAACAAGTCCTTCATCTCTGGAATTTTAGGTCGAGGACCGGTTACCCTCTGGCAGTGTTGGTAAATCGCAACTGCACCAAGCTTCTTTCCACGCAGCAAACAAAAGCGAGTTATTTCACAAGCACTGTGCTCCACGAAATAGGTTTGGCAGGAGGCTTCGATAACCAAAGCTGTTTTTTGTTCTTAATTCTGAGGTTATTGAGCCTTCTAAATCTTAACTTGCCCGTTTATTAAATTGAAAGGATATTAAACAACAACAAGAAGCCTTTGGCTGCTGAAGCTTTTGCATAAAAGAAAACTGTGTACAAAGATGCATATCATTAACTGTGTGCATGATACTGTTACTGTGGGGGCATTTGAGAACTGTATTCCTTACACAACTGGAAGGAACACACTCTCATTGCTTGACAAATGCTGCCTCCGCCAAGTCGATGGCACGAGTGAGACCGGCAGCTTTGTTCTGGCACTCTTGGTTTTCATCCTCCGGATCACTGTCAGCCACTATGCCCGCACCAGCCTGAAGATGAGCGACCCATTCCCTTCGCCGGTTGGCATCTTTGTAAGAGTACATTGTGTCAAAACGGGATCCTGTTGTAAACACCATGGTCCTCAGAGCTAGCGCAATGTCCATATCACCTGTAAAGGAAACCCATCCAAAGCCACCGCTATACGGACCACGCCTTGTTACCTCCAGCTCATCAATTAACTCCATGGCCTTCACCTGAATCAGATCACAAACGATGATGAAATTGTGTCGAAGGTGAACTGCAAAAGGGAAGAAAGTAAAGGCTAACTAACAACCTTCGGTGCTCCACTAACAGTTCCGACGGGCAATGCAGATCGCAGGGCATCCCAGCAAGTAAGATCATCATGCAGCTCTCCCGTAACCTGCAAGATGAATTGTGATGTCCTTTGTCACTCGCAAAGATTCTAAGTAATTTTCTCTAACTACGGAACAATTAGAAACCGTGAACTGACACCAAACGTAATCAGATCGGAGATTCTCACCGTGGAGCTTATGTGCATTACATGGGAATACCGTTCAACATTCATCAATCTATCCACCTTCACGGAACCGTATTTGGAGACCTATATCACACCACATTACCAGCACAAGTTTATCAACTGAAATTCATAAGAATCATCCAGCATGATGCGTTCTGCACATTAATGTCCACACTTTTAGGTAATTGTTTAACACAAACCTTTCCAACATCGTTTCGTCCTAGATCAACCAGCATGATGTGTTCTGCACATTGCTTTTCATCATCAAGTAGCTGCGCTTCTAACTTTTGATCTTCTTCGATAGTCTTCCCTCTTCTAACAGTTCCAGCTAATGGCCGATTCACAATCTTTTTCTTTTAATAACATCATAATAATCATCAAGTCAGAGTAGCTAATGATCGATTGATTAAATCTAAAAGTTTAAGAACTTATATACGAACTCAAAGAAGTTGGAGAAAAACTAATACGGAAATTACTTGCCATATTTACCTTCTTTAGAGTCACAAGAATTTCTGGACTTGAAGCAACCAAGATGCACCCTCGAGCCTAAGTACGAAAATACATAAAAGTTTTTTTTTTTATTTTTCGGTCGAGATATATGAAAAAAAAAAAAAAAAAAAGAGAGAGAGATTGCAACCGTGAACAGATGTTGGCCGTAACAAAAAAGGAAAGAAAAAAACACAAGGAAAATCACACAAACCTGCAAGTAAGTCAAATATGGGCTGGGATTTACAGTCCTCAAGGCTCTATAAACTTCAAATGGGTCGGCAAATGTTCGACGTTCAAATCTCTGACTTAATACAATCTGGAAGATATCCCCTGCAAGTATATGTTCTTTTGCATGCTTTACTTTGTCCTTGTAACCCTCACTTGTCATGCTAGAAATCTTCAGAGGAGGACCGAACTGGCGAGTATGCAGATTCATAGATCCTGGAGGTAGCCTTGGGCTAACAATCGACGATCAAATCAATATGGTCCGATTGGACTTTTTTGTTTACTCACAGGTCAATGTAATTCTATATGGAACTACAAAGAAAAACGAAATACAATGTAACTAGAGATAAATAAGTACAGTAGTTACTCACAGGTCGAGGCCGTGTACTCTAGCCACTAAATCCTTCAAACGTTTTACTCCATCTGTATAAGCTTGCTCAACTGAGGAGTACCGTTCCAGCCTCACCCAATGAACCACATAAACTCTCTGAGATGAATAGAGTGACAAAAGCTCGTAAGAACCTCAACCATAACTGAGTCAGAGTAATTACCAATCAAATTCTGAGGAAACAATTCGTAGGTTGAAAATTGAAAAACAAATAGTACTTACATATTGCACGCCAAAGTTACAAACTTGTACGTTAAAGACAGTTAGCGGTTTCACACATAAACATCGAAACTTTATTTATTGGATTTCATGTGCAATGCCTGTAAGAAGATTGAAACAAGAGTACCTTATCCACGTGATCAAACACTATGACATCGTCGTAAAGCCCTAAATGCATGTCTGGAAGATTCCTGTCATCCTTGGGGGCCTTTGAGAACGGCAATCTTCTTTTTTCCACGTACCGAACTGTATCATACGAAAAATAACCTACCCAGCCACCTGTTCATAAACGGTTTATCACTAAGCGTGTTATCGGAAGCATAAAGAGAAATAAACTATAGTAGAAAGTGTGTTAATCCAGCATCTAATAAAGTTTGGCTTTCATCTCCAACTGAAAGCCTACAATTACTCGGAAATGCCACAGATCTGTGAAGGCGGTGGCTTTTGAAACAAAGTCTGATGTTGCACGTTACGAGATTTTTAACAAAGAATATGTATGCATAGAGATATATCTCTACTTTTTCAATATTACAAAGTAATTGCATTAGTGCATATCCAAGCACACATTAGCGTGGTTATCCTTGCATCAGTAAAATGAGACTTGAAATTGTTAAGTAACTCCGACAACTCAGTTTATCGGAAAGCTTTAGTCAATCAAAATTGACAACCAATGTACTTTATTCTATGCATCTAATGTCAAAATTCATTAAAGTTGTTCACGGAACAATATACCAATGTATTGTGTTATAATTTCCATGTATAATTACTCTGAAGTATTTATGTACTCAAGAATTACGGAAAGGAAAACATAAGCAAAACGGAGAACCATGATAATCTCGAAAAATAAGCAACTATATCTTTGTACATTTCCATGTTAGCTTGAGCATAGGAGATGTAGGAAACCAATTTGGGAAAAACCAGCAGCATACAGTCTAGCAGAAAATATCTTCGTCGCAGCTATGATATTTAGTAAGATCATGTCATAAAAGAACGTAACTTGCATCTTCACTTCTCTTACCACAAAATGCATCGGGAAGTTCATCAATAAGTTGGGGACTCCAACCCTCCGAGATTCTTCTAGGAATAACCATCGGATCCTCGACAAACTCCTCAGTCATGCGCCCTTCTTCATGATCCATGATCGTCACCTTATTTTCTTTTGCCACAATTTCCATTGTTGGTTGAGAACCAACAACGCTGAAACGCCCCTATTACAATCAATGCAACACAAAATTACAATGTACAATTAAATAATACCCATCATTTCAAAACCAATAAGTATCAAATCATATTTAGCACAGTTTGATCGAAACCTGCAAGTTTTGCTCCACTGATTCAAACAGAAAGCTTGGAGCCTCTCGATCGTCCTCCTTAACCAAGCATCGATATGCAAGAACCGGAGTGAGCTGGTCAGAGAAAATACATTTGTAAAGAGGAACCAAATTTCCTTTCTTTGAAGCTTCCACAAACTTGCTTGCATCATCAGCAACTGAGAAAGTAGAAGGAAAAAAATTACAGAAATAAAGAAATATAATTTAGAGAAGAAATAAATCATTAATTTAGTCCCTTAGAACCAAAGCTCCAATAAATCTTGAAATTTAAATAATTAGAAGAGAAAGAATTTAAATTAAAAACTTCAAAGTATTATGTTCTTGATGTTAAAAGAAAATTTTTTAAAATAATGACATTAATCCATATAAATTGCACAAACAAAACAAATACCATTGGATCACAAGTTCTAATCACTAGAATTAAACCTAAATTAAGCACCAATCAACTGAGCTTAAATCAAGTAATTTGCCTAAATGCGGTGATAATATGAAACAGGGTTATACTTCTTTCCTTTTTCCCGCATTTTCTCAGCAACCAAACAGTATAAATCAAGCCGAGAAAATGTTAAATCACCTAACGACTGATTCGAGAGAGCGCAGCATTTCGTCCTGGGGACGCATGCAAGTGAGCTCGAGTTTCTACTCGAAATGCCGATGACCGGAACCCGAGACAGCCGCTGTCTCGGCAGCACAAGGCGCTGGGAGAAGCAGAGGGCTGGCATTATCGAAAGAGAAACCGAAAGTGCGGGCCGCCGGCGGTACTCACTCTGTTTCTCAGGCGGCACTCTCGGGGTGTGCTTCCTGCGAAAAATGGGGTGGAACTACTGAAAACTGGACAAAGTTCCAATAAAAGTGTGTGTGCATGTAACAATCTCTGTGTCCTTATTTATCGTCTCTCCTTAACGCTTGTCAAATTTTGTGTTTGTCACCGACCACCTTCATGTACAATTGGAAATAGGTGAGAAAAGGAATGAGAAATAGGGGATTACGGCAATTAATGTTAGATTTTGTACCTAAGATTTGGGATTTGGGTAGGTAAGTAAGGTGATTAACGAGTATAATGCAACGTCTAGATATTATATACGGAACATTGGCTATAAAAGTAAATACGACTCTTTGCAAAATTTCATTTAGAATTTTAAAATTTCGGTCACGTGTAAAATGCGTTTATAATAATGCACCGTGTACATTTATTGTATTATTTGATACTGACCTTCTACTATTATCACAATTATACACCACACAAATCTCATTTCTCTCATTTTTTTAGTAGGAAACTTTTTGTAATTAGATTGTGCATTAAGTGCCAAGTGATATTCAAGGGGTATAACATGACAAATATTGTAGGAAGAAAAGCAAAAGGGGAAGATATTTGTAAGGACATAGGAGGAATGTTATCCAAGTAAATAGGAAAAACCTTATCCAAATATTTTTCTCATTTTTCTCTTGCACTTTTTTGTTTTGTTTTCGGTCGTAAAATTGAATTAAAAAAAAGAGAGAGATACAAAAGTAGAAGTGAAGGATGCAAATATTAATCTTTTCTTTTGTTTTCTCTTTTTAATCTTTATTTTTTTTGCAAAGACAATTTTTATAAATAATTTATGATGTGAATTGTTCTGATTTTACACATAAAGTTCTATAAATTGACGAAGAAACACTTTGAGAAGGAATTCTTTCCAATTCTTTGAGTAGCCGAGAATCTTTCTTTCAAAAATAAAAAAGTTTTTTAGTCAAAATGATCATTGAGATTGACATAACTCTTTACTTTAGCCCCTGAGTATTTGAAATCGATAAAAGTGATCTTTAAGTCATCAATCATCATTTTGGTTTTACGTGAAAAACCTCCATTAAATAAGAATAAAATGACATAATACACTAAACTTTGCTAAATCATTTTGGCATGTTTATTAAATTCAGTCTATTTTTCTCATTTTGGACCTTATTTAACAAAAAAATTTACTAAATGACAAAATAATTAATAATAGATAAAATCATGGACCATTTCTATCGATTCTAACTTTCAAAGACTAAAGTAAGTAATAATGTCAATTTCAATAATCATTTTAACTGAAATGCCAAATAGAAAAGAATAGTCTTATTCCTTCAACTTTTGGAGTTGCAATTATTGAAGGTCTCTCTCTCCGACCACCATGAAAATTCCAGGAGCTGTCGTAGGTTACTAGGTTTGTTTGTGGTCCCGTAGTATGGGCATCATGTGAGATTTTTCAGTGTAATCGATACACGGAGTGATACATCACATGACACTAAATAAATAGTATGATATATGTGCTAAAAAGTTAATAACTTAAAAAATAAAAATTTTCATTATCTATTAAAACACGTGGTGTATCACTTATGTTTCCACCACAACTAAAATTTTCTCTAGACATCATCGAGCTCAACCAATAAGAGTTGGTAGTCAAGTGAAACTTTACGAGTTTTAGTGCCAACGTCTGAAAAAGTGGAAAACGTTGTATTCGAGTTTTTTAAAAGCATTTTTCTGCTTTGTTTCACGCAAAACAAACCGCACAGGAAATGGTATTCCACACGTTGGCATTGACAATATGATAGTCAGTTTTCCTACGGCTAGCGAGTTTTTGACTACGGTCGTAGCTATTCTTCTTGATATAAACGTTTGAATTGTGAATAGATTTCTATGGAACGAGTTTGATGTTATCGTGGTCGGTTTGAACATTAGGAGGTCCAGTGTTAAATGTCTCTTAAAAGTTTTTTAGATAGAAACAGAGCGTAAAATGTGTAAAATAATTTCGATTTATTCGCTGAAACATTTTGTTGAAAACTTAGTGGTCTTGTTGTCGTTAGCTGAATCATGTTGCGCACATATCAACAGATATCAACATATGTTGAAGCAATCTGATGGGTGCTATCAAGAGAATTTGTCGAGTTTATCGATACAACTTGTCGAGTGTTACCGAGATATATCTAAAAGGCATTACATCAAACATTCAAAAAGTCATTGGAAGACCTTCACATCTATATTTTCCAGACTACAAGTGGTCTCGGAACCACCTTGGTTCCAATGTACATCCTTCCTGACTGTGATGCTCCAATAATGCCATGTAATGTGAAAGTTTCTCTCCACACAACATGCCATATCGAACCGTGCCAATGACAGTAAACTCATTTCATGTAAGTCTATAGTGTTGAACATATTTATGAAAAACAAGACGTTTTCAATTGGTTTTCAGCCAAATATTCTGCACAAAGCGCTTAATAATTATGTAAAGGAACCAAAAAATTACTTCACTTGTATTAATAGAAACATATGGGCTGATTGTTATTATTCATATGGTGAACAATCCATGCTATTGAACGAAGACGTATGTATCAACTAGTAGGTGGTATCTAATTCCAATATGTATGCAAGACTCAGCTCCCTCAGAAACTTGTCATGATTTCATCTACGAAGGGAAAGGGGTATGGTAAGCATACCAGCAATCCCAAGAACAAAACTAATACCCCGAGGCCAACGTACTTGTCGTCAGGATCTGTGATCTCCTCGTACAGTGGAGCAATCGGCCCTCTCTGTAAGAAAAATATCAAAACCACCCAATAAAATGCCACGTCGCTGACTAGGGATGATAATCCGAGCAGCGCGATTGAAGCACCGGTGATGCGAGTTGCAGCCTGTTGTATGAAACGATTGATCAGTACAGATTTCCAACCTTCAAGCTGCCAGTTAAAGTCGTAATGAACTTCGAATTGCATACCTTTCTTCCCCAAATGGCAAACGAAATTCTACCCCCGTCAAGCTCTCCAGCTGGGATGCTGTTAATAGCGTTGATAACGAGTCCAGCCCACGCCCATAACAAGAGAGGGTTAAGAGAGATGGGAGTGCCTTCCTTCAGCGCTTCCCCGAGAAGAAGCTTTGCTATAAATGAAACAAATGTCAGGGTTTTAACATCTTATATCTACTTAAGGAAACAAAGGTTTGCTGAAATCCGTTATCCATTCGAAACTTGAACATGCACACAAAGCCTAAGCACGCGATACATCTCTAAAACGAAGTGCTCACCAGTACCCCCAATAAGAAAAGACTCGTGAAAAACAGAAGCATCGACAACGACACCAATGCCATCACTAGGTGGTAAGAAGAATCCTAGAAGCAGAAGAACAAATCCCAAGGAAAATCCAGCCAAGGGTCCTGCCGCCGCAACTTTCAGAAGACTTTCACGCTTGGGTACAATATTCACAATTCTTGTAATTGTACCAAAAGAACCTATCTGCCAGCAACAGCTCATTAAAACTTGTCTTTGTTTAGCAAAAGAAAATTAAAGTAAACCAGCACGCACGGGTAGAAGCAAGCATGTCTCAGCCTCGTGATAAGCCATAATTTCTATACTTCTGTCCTGATCACTTCTCCTAGCAGTTCTTTCAACTCATGACATGATTGTTAAAAACTAGCGACAAAGAAACAATCAGCCTATATGGAAAGTAAAGCTACTGTAGGGCAGACATTCACAGATATTTACTAGTATATGAAAACGCAGATTTATTCAGGTAAACTCGTCATTTAAAAATGGGGGGTTGGGGGACTTCCTTCATATGAAATTCACCTGCCAACTGGGGATAAAGTATGGCACTCCAAGCACGACTCCAGTGCTGTTTGCAATTAAAACATGGCCGAGCTCATGCACCCCGAGGACAGCTGCAGTTACAAGGGCTCCAGGTAAACCATTCTTTAAGAGCTCAGGATTATCAAAAGCTGACCTGGGACATTTTTAAAACAACAAAACTATTATCGCGAGTGTGCACTATTATCTTGAGGGTTAAAAAAAAGAGAGCATATAACAGTGTATTGTATTGGTAACCATTGACTACAAGAACCTATACAGAATACTTCCTATTGACTTAGTATTATGAACATACAAGAAAGGAAACTTGCATACAGAAAATTGGACTGCAATTCAGGAACATTTTGAAGAAGTAGGGTAAACAACGTGACCAATCCAAAAGCACCAGCTGCAAACCACTCTGGGACGGCTGCAAGATTGACACCAAATCCATCATCGTAACAAATCATAAGCTTTAGAGAATGATTTCTGCCTACAACTTCCACGGAAATCCTGTAACAGGGCAGGAGCTAAAGAATCACCAGTTGACTCTGGCTGTAATGTCCTTTGTGGAACTACAACGGCCACTGGTTGATCATCCTCAGGATTGACTAGAAGGAAAAGCTTATATTCATCGCCAAACTTGTCCTACAAACAGATTGTGCAGACTTTAACAGGGAATCAATCGTAATTTTGAATCGTAAAATAGAGGAAGTACAGAAATAGATACCTGCATTCTCCTTGATATCTTTTCATAACTTTTAGCAGGCACTCCTCGCAGGTTTCCTTTAAACAATACTCCAGTCTGGTAGAAGAAGTAACACAAAATCAGAGGTTTTGCAGACACGCAGGCTAGAAAGCATATCTTAACATTCCAATGGTTTGCTACATTATCAGCATTTTCTCGACTACTCTTTAAAGGATAGTTTTTAAGTGCACAGAGAAGCATGCATAAATTCGTACCCTCCATAGGAATATTGAAGGAAACTTCACCCAACAACTGAGGTCATATCGACATGCCATTCCCTATGTTTACTTCACCTATATCCAGTGGAGAAATTGACATGGACATAAAAAGTAAAAGTAATGCAATCAGTCAACTCACCTCATATGGATCCTGGCCTGTCACGAAAAAGGTATCAAAGCCGAAAACTTGGTTCTTAAGAATATCAATTGTTTCCTTTGGAATCCGGATGGATTCACCCAGCTGTGGCTGTTCAGGAAAATATTAAGAAGAGGGTGTTAAAAAGAAGAGATGATAAAAAAAGAGGCGTCTTCTTATACAAGAAACATCAAAGAACTTCATAATCACCTTCACACCTGGAAGAGGTGATCCACTGGAAACTTCTACATTTTCAACTTCCTGTCATAAACACAACCTTAGCACAATAAGCGTCAACCGAGCTAATTTCCAATACCCTCTTCATCAGAATAAGAAATTAATTATCCTCACTTTTGAGATAAAGAAATCTGAATAGTGAGAGACCAACATTCTGGCAGATAGACTCTCCTGTTAGGGGACTGATATCTAATGGAAAATTTGCGCACATATAATGTTCGCGACTGGGGGTTTCATGCTGAACTCCAAGGACAATATTTTCATGTATAACTAGTGAATGGGAGTCACTAAGGAATACGCTTTGAATAATTATTCGTACTACTACCTCGATCATGAGAAACAGAAATGAAATCAATGTCGCCTATATCCGAGTACACAATCACTCTGTTATTAACTTGTAAATCTCGAAACTTGAAGATGTAAGGAAGATAAAATTTTCAATTGACTGACAATACCTGTTGATCCTTGGTTTCAGCATCATTGTTTACTTGGTCTTCAACTATCGGCTGCGAAGCGAGATGGACGGCATCGGAATCTCCATCTTCATTTTCATGTCCTTGTTTTTCCTAAAATCTCAAAATAGATAAGAATTGAGAAACATGAATGTTGAGAAATTAACATCAAAATTTAACAAAAAATTGAAATTGCACCTCATCGTTATTGCTATCCGGTGGCGGTTCGGTCTCCGTCTCACTCACTCTACAAACAACCTCCCGCTTCCTCAAAAATCTAAATTAATCACAATAGTCAAATTCCAAACAGAAGAATAACAATAATAATTTGATAATTGTTTGGTGAGATTATACAGAGAAAATCTTGCCTCGAAACCTGGTGGAGCTTCAAGCTGCTCCTATGACGATGTCGTTTTTGCCAAGAACAGGTTCCCGAAGCGAAATAGGGCTGAAAACGAAGATCGCAGCAAGAGCTGCACTGCGATAAGGGGACGAAATTCCCCCGAAAGGTTGCGGAGAAGTTCATTTCAACTAGTAGCTAGTCAGAGGTTCTAATTCAGATGAAACCCTAGCGCCATTGGAGCTTGGAGAGAAGCTTTTGTATGAAAGTTAGAAGCTTTCAGAGTGTCAGTGAGGTGAGACCGTGAGAGGGCGTCTTATCCTCAGAAAAGATACAAACACACGCAGAGAGGAAATATCTGTTTTCAGGTTCGTTTGGTTAAAGCGCGCGTAATTGGTATTTTTTTTTTTAATTATTATTTTGTGTACTCGTTGAATAGTGAAGCAAAAATGCTAACAAGACTCTTAAAATAAGATTCTTCGTAGAAGTTCTGACACTTCTTAGTTTAATATTAATTTTTCATATCAACATTATAAAATATTGTATTAAAAACATGAAGTGGTAGAGATTTCCATTTTTAAGAGTCTCCTTAGTGTTTATCATGTGAAGTTTTAATGATAGATGTGAGTTAAATCAATTAGTTAAGATAATGTACGTTTCCTTAATCACGACAATGCATGTATTTTGTGCCTGTTTGGGGCTAGTTATTTGGGACAGCTTATGTTTTTTCCAATAGGTTTTCATCTTTATAAACTGTTTAGTAAAGTATGGTGTGAGAAAGTTATGGTAAGAAAAAGTTGGATTAATGCTAAACTTCACTGAAAGCTTGTATCCCGTTCACCTTTTTTTCGACTTCGAATCTCCTTCCCTATAAAATACGAGTCTTCTTGATAAATTATGGTCATGTTTAAAAGTTATTTAAAAAAATAACTAAAAGCGTTTTTTTTTTTTAGTGCATCGGTATTTTTACACTAAGGATAAGGAGAGTTCGGCTAAGCCACACAATAGGCAGCCTAATTTGGTATCAAAAAGCGTTAATAACAACAGAAAAATACCAGCTTGAGGTTCAAAAATAAGATTTCTTCATAGACATTCTAACACTTCTTAGCTTAATATTAATTTTTCGTACCAACATTATAAAATATTGTGTTAAAAACATGAAGTGGCGAGCGTTCCATTTTTGAGAGTCTCCTTAGTGTTTCTCATGTGAAGCTTTGATGACAGATGTGAGTTAAGTCAGTTAGTTAAGAGAGTGTACGTTCCCTTAATCACGACAATTCATGTATTTTGTGCCTGTTTGGAGCTAGTTATTTGGGGAAAATGATCCTCGCCGAATCCTTTTCATGGGGATCCGGGAGATCCCATGATCATGACAGTTCATCGTATATCATGCAATCAGAAATCATTTGAAATTTAAAATTTAAACTTAAATATTAATAGTACCTAACGAAAACTGACCGCACAATGTATGATGAACGGTCATAATCACGAGATCTTCTAGATCTCCAAGAAAAGGATCATCCTGCGAGGATCCTTTTCCGTTATTTGGGACAATTTATGTTTTTCTCCAAAAGGCTTTTTATCTTTATAAACTGTTTAGTAAAGTGTGGTGTGAGAAAGTTATGGTAAGAAAAAGTTGGATTAACCCTAAACTTCACGGAAAGCTTTTATCCAGTTCACCTCTTTTTCGACTTCAAATCTCCTTCCTTATAAAATATGAGTCTTCCTATAAATTATGGTCATGTTTAAAAGTTATTTAAAAAATAACTAAAAGCGATTTTTTTTAGTACATAACCAACCCTCTAAAATATCACCAGCTTTAGGTTCATAACTAACCCTCTAAAATCTTAATGATTTGAGTTATAAATCTCGTCTCATCCTTAAAATATGAAATCATTTTATTAATTATTTTCAAATTTAAGGTTATTAAGTAACAATTTTCCTCTTCTCCATAAACCTCTTGAAAATCAAAGTGATGCAAAAAAGCTGAATTTTAAGCTGAAAAAGCACCTGTCTGATTACTCACATGAAAGCACCAACAAACTAAAGCCACCCACAAGCTTTCACCATCTGCTAAACACAAAATTTGGGTTCCAATGGCTTCCAAAATGTACAGTTCTCTTCTCTAGAGTTGCACAGGTCTGTACAAAATATCGACACCACACGTATGGCCACAACAAAACAGATTTGAATGATCATATAGTATCAGTGTGTCACCGGAAGGTCCGGAAACTGTGTTTTTCTATACAACACTCCTATTTCTACATGAGAAATGCTAAGGAGACTCAAAAGTGGGGCTCTCCAGGAACTCTCTGCTACTTCATATTTTTGGCGCAATATAATGTTGGCACGAGAATTAACGTTAAATTATGAGGTGACAGAAATAAACGGAGAGTCTCACTTTCAGAGTCTCCTTAGCATTTCTCTTTCTACATATTACAGCACGATAGGATTGGCGAGAGCTTCACATATCTTCAGGTCACATGTCCCACCTCGACTTCCGCTTTCTCTTCTTATCTGGCCTAATAAGCAATTTAACCAACTCTGACAATGGAGACGATGCCATTACCACTGGATCTTCCTCGTCATCGCTACAAATCCAACCGTAGTAAGGTCTAGGCCTTCGGGGTGCAAGTCTGTCTTCTCGATGACAATCGTTAGCATCTGCAAGACAAGTGGAAATTTATAATAGTAGTGATGAATGGGAAATGCACATGACTAGATTTTTAACAATAATTAGAAAATAAGTTACCTGGCATTTTAATCAGTGATGTCAGGCCAGATCCATAACGTTTAAATGGATACCACATTGAAACGAAAAGTGCAGAAAATGTGGAATATTTATACATTACCTCCAATGATACTCAGAATCGTACATTGGAGAAGTTGCATGGTTTATTGAGTGGATTATATTATACATACGTAAAGACAATTAAAGCACGTACTGTCATGAACCAAAAAGTTCATTGATCCAAAAATTTACAAGCGTAGAATGGCAGTCCTTGAGGTTCCAGCCGCTGATCCATCCGCTTGTGTAGCATTATCGCAAGTAGATAGAATGGCAGTGCTTGAGGGCGCAGCAGCTGATGCGTCATCTAGCGGAGCAGCATCTTCTTGCATAGGGGCATCATCTTGTGAAGCATTATCGTCTTGCGGATCAGGGTCCTTTGAAGCTGTTCATTCAGGAGCGTATAACAACCCTCCTCGATAAATCGCCATGGATTCAATGTCCTACTCTTTCCCTTATAAACCTGAAAGCAAAACCCTTTTCACATTTCAAACAAAACCCAAAACGCAAAACCGATTTACTCAGAAAATAATGAAAAAACACACACAATGAAAATTAAAAATTTAGAAAAATTAGACCCACCTTCAGTAGGTCATTCACCGTAGAACGAACGAGTTTCTCGTCAAAAGCCATTCACGCGTCGCATCAATGGCTGCGTCCATTCGGGTATCCTTCAGCAAATACCGAGTGAAAGTGCAAAATGTCAGAAAAAGACAGAGTGAGAAAGTGCGGGAAAAGGTGAGAAAGTGTGAGAAAATGAAACAAAAGGCCGAACCTTTCTGCCTCGTGCTCGTGGAGCCATTGTTGGAGCTCCATCGCACCACAATCTGAAGGCCCAAATCTGCTGCTGTGTTGAATTTACTTGAAATGGCTAAAAAGGAAGGAACTTGAGGTTGGTGCGAGCTGCAGGTGGAAGTTTGGTGTGGCACGCAATTCGGAAGTTGCATAGCTTTGTGTTTGGTATTTTCACAACTTGGGCCGCACCGGACTTGTTTTGTGTTTGGGCTATCACTATAAACAAGAGAGAAGTTCTTCTGGCCCGATGGTCCGACCGGACACGTAAAAACAAAAACATCAATACTTGGGCTTTTTTTTTTACCGACCTTTTTGTGTGTATAATGCTCTGTATTTGCATTCAGATTAAAGAATTTCTCTTATGAGTAAACTCGACAAGTAACGTGATTCTTTACTCTTTTAGTTTTGCTTCGCGTTTACAGTCTGTTACATTACGAGCATTGATGTTTATACCAATTATTGGTTTTTTTTTTTTTTAATATAAGTGTCTTGCTTTTATTAGAAAGGATGGTACACACCTAGATGATCAGTTTTCATGATACAAATAATTTTATTTTTGGATTGCGCCTCAGCCTCTATTGATCCATATTTTAATTGGGTTCTACCCCTTAATGATAAACTTGAGATATTACCTAGTATGCATCAATAATCGATGGACATGATACGCTAGTATCAGTGACCATCGAACGTTTAATTCTTGATTGTACATCTAACTATCTATTTATCTAAATCATATCATACACTAGAGCATAATAAAAATCTTTGATTATGAATTATGATGTGCCAATTGCCAACAACAAATTGCAATGATGGCCTTATAGATCAAGAAGCTGACTTGCTTTATGGAAATACGAAACATGAAGGTGGAGCTTTATCTCTTAGTTGATGGGATTAAAGATAAATGGATGTAGAAAGAAGAAAAAAAGTCATGGACGATGTCTTTGAAGTAATCGGAAAATCATATCAAGCCAACCTTATCACGATGCATGATTGGAGGTCAGCTTCACATCAAGTTTAAAGGAAACCAATCTTAATTGGAGTATTACTTAGGTTTTCAGATTTGGATTGTGAACTTAAAAAAATAGAATCGAGAACTGCATCATGATGCATGAAATTGAATGAGAAAACTGAAAATACAAGTAGCAACATTTGGCTTATGTGATAGTCTTCTAGTATATGACTCTTCTCGGTGTGGGAAATGATAGATCTATTGATGAATGATATATTCAAATCATAATATATCTTCGGTGATAAGTAAGAACTTATGTGAAGCTCACGTACATGACTAACGACAAATAAATGAGTAGTGGCGGATTCAAGGGATCCTCTTAGGTTATGGGATCCTACTGAAATCGGGAAACATAGGGAAAAAGTCGCTAATTGACCTTATGGTCATCTAGTATGAGACCTGAGAATGCCCACAAACTGTTAGACGAAATGCCTCCTAGGCCGAGTTTGGCAAGCCTTAGCAAGTGATGCTCAACCTGCTTTAAGACAAGCCTTAGCAGCATGCCTTGGCAGGGGTGATGCTCGACATTAGGCCTTCGAAATTGTTTATAGAACTAGGAAGAAAACGGCATGCTCACTAAATGCTCGGCTAAATGCTTCAATAAAAAAATGAAAATTTTAAGTGTTGCGCACGTTTGAATCTTTTACACTAAGACCCCAAAAAGTTAAATTTATGAATCCACCACTATAAATGAGACCTTGTCCATGAATGCACATGATTTTTTTGTGTGTGGTTGGACGGGTGAGCCAATCCGTCGGTCAGACTGACGAATTTCTCCCATCCAAGGAGAGTGGGCCGCCCCTATCATAACGTCACATGTGGGATGGATATTGAGTCGGCCATCCAAGTCGCTACTTGAGTTTCGCAGTTACACTCCCAATCCACATCAAGGGATCCCCACCATTCACATGTGACCAGTCAAACCCATAACGTACATAAATCAGCCGCAAAACGACAAGCATGAAGTTTTATTCATGTTAATCTGCTTGTGAGAAAACCAAAAACTGAAAATTTTGAATCCGTCAAAAGCGTTTAATTTCATATTGGTCATCGAAATCATCCGTTTTCGGTTTCATAAGGATTCGCATGCAAATGATTTCAGATTTGAATGATTTATAACAGTAATTGTTTGGAAAATCTAGAAGTCTGACATTTCGGTTGTAAAAGTGTTTGATTTTTCTTTAAACTCGACGTATAATTGTATTCAACATCAATAAACGAAGAGAATTTATCTAGTAATTAAGTAGATTGAACATTTTAAGATAAACTAAATGTAACAAAATATTGCTTTGATTCAAAAGAAAACAACACCAATCCACTCTTCAGATCTTGCAATAACGTACTAACATTTATAGGGGCTACACAAAAGATAAGGTGAAATGCAGGACACCATGTGTATGATACAATGTGTGAGAGAAGCTTAGTGATGTGGTGGTGGGGAGGCTGAGACTTTGGGAGGGCACTGGTAGCACTTTGCAAACAACCCAAAAGTGTCAACTTGCCTGATGAAGTTGGTCATGCTAGCCCACCCTCCGAATCCGAACCCGACTACGAGCACCCACACCACGATGAATGCGTTCACCACGTACATGCCTGTCCAGCTCGGGAGGAAGAACGGAAGCTTCTCTGCCGCATTCTGCCCACACGAAAATCACACAATTGCACTTTAATAAGTAATGCAAGACCAGTGTTGTCTAATGAAATGAGTTGCAGACAAATATGTGCTAGGTTACATTGTCTACGAGGCCTCGGGCACACGCACATACATACACAGACGTATATAGTGGTCTAATGGGGAGATTAGGATTGAGGCATTACCTGGCGAGCAGCGGCGGATTTGAAGGTGAGCATATGAGCTAAGGCGGGTATGACGTAGACGGTGAAGCTGACCAAAAGAGCGCCAACGGCTGAATTAATGGGACCGAAGAAAGGAAATATGATGGCCAAGAACCAAATAGGTATCACCACAGGCAACCTGGCAATTGCCCTCAAACATATGCTCTTGGTGTCATGCATTCCAATTACTTTCTCCCAAACGAAATACAATGGCGTACAAGCAAACCCGAATGTGATGAACTGCATATGCCAACCACATGGGAAAATTACATAACCAAAATCGAAATGTTTCAAATTCGAAATCATGGCTCCGAGTCTAAAGCAACCATAGTAGCTTAGCTGCTTAGGCAGCGCCAAAACAGCTAGAAAATTTAACAATGTGTACAAGTAACTAGAGTCATCATGATCATCACCTGGTGAATGAGCATCAATGTGACACCCGCATCACGCCACTTATTGCGGGGAAGGAGCGAGAAGGCGTTCGAGTGGGTGAGGAGTTGGTCGCCAAAGGCCCAGTACACAGCAGTTGCAGATGGAAGGGTTAGAGTGAATACATAGAGGGTAGCAAAGAGATAGACATACTTAAACTTCTGAGGCTTCCACATTGCATGCATGATTTCCCTGCAAACAATAACATCAATTATACCACTTATTATTCCACTTTTATTTTCCACTTTTATTCTCTCATTTATATAAGCATGATCATTCAACGTCACTCAGTCTTCACTTTGTCGGAACATGTCATGAGTTCGAACTTCAGGGCAATAATTGTTAATAAAAAAACAAATTTTCTCACTCATATCATTTTCATGTCCCTTTCATAATTTTCACTGCTCTCTTCAACCCATTAATGGCAAGCAAAAGCTGCATAATAATGAATTCCACTGTGCAAGAAAACCCTTTTGAAAACTGAGTAAGAAAATAAAAATAAAAATAAAAAGGAAGAAGGAACATCATGATTAATTCAAGTCAAAAATTTAAAATTTAGTAACACTTTAAATAAAGACTCACACAGTAACGGCGTGGCCGCCGAAAGTGTACAGTATGTTGGTGGCGCCGGTGAAATACAAAACCAGTTTATCTGGTCCCGAGTGTTTCACACCCTCAACCTGTACATCCAAAATAACAGAGCCAAAATCAACGGTGGATAAAGAACGCAGAGATAGCCGAAGAGCGATCAGGGACGTTGATGAATGATTAAAATTAAATTTTTTACCTGGCCATGAACAATGGATGCAATGGTCATGTACCAGGCAGTGTAGGTGGTCATTCCAAGCCCTAAAAAGGACCAAATTCTGTAGTTGTGGAAGGAGGGGATGAAGACTGTGGTGGCACAGCATGCTCCAAATATGTAGGTCCATGTCCTCTTGTCCAGATGGTCATTTATATAGTATATGTTGCTGCATAATCAAGCATTAATTAACAACACAACTCAATAGTTAAGTACTGATCAAACGAAACAAGACGGGAAACATGCGCAAACAGAACTCGTTACGAATTTTTAATCAAAATTAGAACTCGCTGACACTAAACAGACAATAATTAACCCCTTTGAACTCCAGTAAACGGAAAAACGCACAAACACAACCGGTTACAAAATTTTAATCAACGTTGAAATGGGAACACTAAACAGACAATAAGCCGTATAAAACCCACATTTAGTGTTCTTCAAATTCAATTTTTTGATTAAAAACATATATCCGGTTTTATTTGTGCATATATCGAAGAAAAGCCCATGTTTCTAAATTTTGTTTATAAAATGATGAATTAAAAATGACATACCTTGCACAGCCTATAAGTTGGATGACAGATCCAAAGAGGAGGAAAGTGCAGTTGAAGGCCAATCCAATGGCTTTCCAGTAAGGACCCAGCAAACCATCCAACACTTCAAACCACTGATAAAAAAAATCCCCACAACAGAATCAAATCAAGAACTTTTCTTTTTTCTTTTTTCTTTCTCTGAATTGAAAATTGAGTGAAAAAATGGTTTGGCATTGTGAGAAATCATCACCTGGATGACATGGTTCTTGAAGCTGACATTTTCCTTTTCTTTTCGGCTTCGATATTCGACGTAGAGAATGCTGATCAGATAAGCAGTCCAGCTCCCCATGATCCCGTAAAATACCTGGAATATGATCCCCGAGAGCATTCCCAGTTGGGAGAAGGAGTAGGGCAGAGTCAGCAGAACCTGAGCAACCTGTTCTTGTTTTGACCAAAACAGAACAGAACAGGGCAGGACAACGTTAGATTATCAGAATTTGTGTCCGAAAATGTGAATTTTGAGGTGGGATTTTGGTAAATCTGTGACCTGGTTCGATGCGCAGCTGAACCAGGCGTCGTAGACGGAGCCGCCATGCCAGAGGAAGCTTCTGAGGTTAAAACCCGAGTTCTGATCTGCTGCGTGTTCTTCTTCTTCTTCCTCTCTGCCGTCGGTCTGGTTGAAGGTTATGGCCTCCTCTGATTGCTTCTGGGCTGACATTTCTTACGGATTAAAGAATCTGAAACGTTTAACAGACATGTTAAACCATGAGATTAAGGATTAATCACTCCAATAATCAAAACCCAGACAGCAAAAACAGAGGAAAGTGAAGAATAAAAAGATACTCAACCCAAATCAAATAAAAAAATCTGACTTGTTTTGGATGATGGAAATGTGTGAAAAGGAAGAGGGTTTGTTGGGGATATACAATGGAAGCTTTTATGTGGATTTGACAAATGTGAGACTCTCTGCAGAATCGGTTACTTTCTTTAACTCCTCTCACTCTTGAGAGAGAGTGTGTGTAGAGAGAGAGAGAGAGAGAGAGAGAGAGAGAGAGATTTATCTCGTTTTGGTCTTTGAATGAACGAAAGGAAAGCAGAGAGAGAGAAACACGAGCATGCAATTGCAGTGGCACTTGGGTTGGCCGTTGCAGAGAGTTTTTAATTCTGAAAACTTCCAAAGATTGGAACTTTAAAAATAAAGATATAGACTTTAGGACTCGTGTCAGACGCAGCCGAATTTCACCCCCTCTCTCCTCTGCTCTCTCTCTCTCTCTCTCTCTCTCTCTCTCTCTAAACTTGGCACAATCCGTGGCAGGAGTCAAAGATGATTCTGTGGGAAACAGAAGAAAAGAAGGGCAAAAGGGGAAGTTTATGGTGTTTTATGGGGATTTTGATTCCTGGGTTTTTGAGAGAATAGAGAGAGATCTGACAGAAAGAAGGCACCTGAGAAGGAAAAGAGCTGCAGAAAGACCACTACTTTTGTGTATAAGAAAATATAATACAATTATTTATAATATATTTCAGAAGAAATTGAGAAGACAATAGAGCCAAATGAACAATGTAATTACCAGAGCACGAAATCTATTCCCTTCTCTTTCTCAGTTTCTCTGTCTCTGTGCACTGTGTTTCTGTCAACTGTTGCAGAGAAGTTAGCTTCTATAAGAAAACTTCTCGCTCTCTCCCCCTCTCCCTATTTCCCTCTCTCTCTCTCTCTCCCCCTCTCTCTGTGAGAAATACTGAAGTAGTTTTATAATGGCAGAAATGGAGGTGGTTGGACGGATTAAACTTGGATAATTCACTGCCCCAAACTAAATCCAGCTTCAGTCTTTTGTGTCAAATTCTCCTTTTTGTGTATCTCTAATATTATTTTTGTTACCTGATTTTTCTTTAATTTATTCGAAACAAATGTTAGAAGAAAAATAAATTAGTGAAGAAAAAACGAATATGAAAATTACTTTCTTTTTTTATTATGGTAAGTACATTACAATTATATCATACATTACAATTATATCATAATTTGTATTACAGTTGTTTAGAATGCCAATTAAAATCGTGAGCTCATGTATTTAAAGTCATTGTCATAAATTGGTTTGACTCGTAGTTTGATAATTAATAGTTACATATGTAATATGTCAAATTGTTTGGTAATAAAACATTATTAGATAAATAAACTTTGAATTGTAGATTTTACACATGTCGTATCCACATCGTGCAAGCGAAATATTTCTATATATGATGGAAATCCAAATATGCTAGTAAATCTCCATTGATTAACTTCAAATCCATGGTGATTATAATCATTGATCTTATCTTATACTCTTGAGAAATCTCTAAATTTTCATGAAGAGTGGAGAAGACTTACAAAATTACTTAATTACACTTAAGAGCTAATGTTCATTAGCACCTATAATATAATAAAAGATTTTCAGTGTACCGAGAACATGTTTTAGTATATCATGTGTTATAATACAATTTGTTTGAAACTTGAAAAAAAAATCAACCGATTGTATTATTACACTTGATGTATCAGGCTGTGTTCCCGACACACTAAAAAATCTCTTTAATATAACATGGCCCATCCAATTCAATATGCAGTCACTCATCTCTGTATTTCATTTACTGTACATGTGCATATAACCTAGAAGCGTTCAATAAATATTTGCATGATTTCTCCAACCCCTAGGCCTTTGATATATCTATAGTTACTTCTTCACGATTTATATGAATGAATAATAGTGTATGGCTATCGCTCGACAGATCCAACGTACGTTGCAAATAACAAGCTGATGACTCCCAAGAGCTATTATCAACTGAGTCATTTAATTGTTGAGCTCGTTTCGAGTCTTTCAATTCTTGGATGATCTTTCAAGTCTTGGTACAATGAATTTCTTAGGCTTTTTATGTGCACTTTGGAAAGAAGTATATTTGGACATGACTTGTCATACAGTCCTATAATATAATTGGATTGGTAATACAATGAAAAATAAACATAAACGTTTATTATTAAAATGCGTTTGAAGAGATTCGATGAATGAAATTTTGTGGAGAAAGTCTCATTCTTTAAGAATTTGGTGAACTGCTCCTTTAACATGCAGTCAAAAAGTAAGCAGAATTAAACCTTTTAATGGAGACTTTAACCTCTATCAAAATCACCATTAACGTCTGTTTAGTTTCCTTTTTATCATGAGTGATTAGATAATAAACATGCCTATAGTGGGTGGAGGGGCCTCCTTCTCACTTGGTTCTTCATCTTTTTACTTAGCTTTTCCATAATATGCTCCCTGTCTCTCTTTTCTCAATTATCTCAATCTGACTCATAATTCATGCTAATTAATTCATTAATTAAAATTTGCATGGCTCACCACCTTAATTAGTCATCTGGTTTAATTTTTAGGGACATCATCCTAACCTAATAGTGCCTATCAAGTCGATTGTATGGACAAATTTACGTCTCTCTCAACCGTTTCCCCCTTTTTTTTTAATTAAAAAAAAAACAATTGGTGGCGAGCCACGATTTTCAGCTGTTTTAAAATAACCGATGAGATTAAGAAGAATCATTAAGTAGAAGTAGTCTAGCTAGTTCTTGTTCCCATAAACCTTTTGTGAATACTAGAAGTATATATTATGCATCACGCATGCCCAAGCCTAAACAAAGTATTAATTTTGGGATTAGTGAGCAAATTAAGGTAATGATCAAAAAGCATTAGATTGGAAATGTAGACGGGTAGTACACATTCGGAACAATCGCATAATTATAGAAAATATTTGAATTCTTACGTATAAAGAGCGAAACAGTGTTAAAAAAAGATTATACTCAGCAAGTATTTCATTCAATTTTCAGTTAACTAACATCAATGGGTGAAGAATATATATATAATATTGCATTAATATATACACTGTATATAACAAGAAGATTATGGATTCTAAAAAGGGAAAATTAGGTTCACATCCTTCTCTTTATTACTCCATTGATTAAAATCCTATTCATTTTGAATTTTTGATCAAGGTCATTGGGTATTAATAACATCATTAATTATTTGAATAATAAAATATTTTTATTTTTAAATATATTCCTTTAGTGTTAAAAAATGTTACAATTAGGATATTTATATTCATGGCTAAATTTTTTATCATATATTTTTATTTTTAGTTTGTACCTATTTTTAATTTGCAAATATTTTTTAATTTGTACAAAGTTTCTTTTCATTTTTAATTTGTACCCATATATTAGTTCCTTTTTGTGCCCATATTTTTTAAAGTTTTATTTGTGTTTGTATCCATGTGTATACCATCACGCGACATTGTATATTTAATCAATGATAGAAAAATTACATATGGTATATTTATGTTTTATGCCTAAACTTTGTATCATATATTTTTATTTTTAGTTTGTACCCACTTTTAATTTGCAACATTTTTTTTTTTAATTTGTAGTATTTTCTTTTTAGTTTTATTTTGTACCCATGTATTAATTTCTTTTAGAACCTATATTTTTAAAAATTCATTTGTACTCATATTTTTTAATCTTTTATCTGTACCCTAATTTGTTTATAATGTACCCATTCTTCTTTATTAATATACCACTTTGTTATATGTGAAATGTACCAATTTTTTTGTAAAATGTACCAATTTTTTTAACACTATGGATACATTCTTTTGCCATTTATTATTTCTTATTTTTACATAGTTTTTATCCATTTATTCAATCAAAATGTTTGAATTTTTTTATTGTAACAGTTTCTAATAGTATTATAATGAGGGATTTTAAATTTATAGGATTATAAATCTCATAAAATATCTAACAATTAATGTCAAAACTATAAAAATATAAATATTAATAGTAACATAATGAGGTGTACAAAGTCAAAGGATCTTGATCAAACTTTAAATACTATTAAGGTTTTAATCAAAGAATGTTAAAGATTAGGGACCGCATTTAAAGTATCCCTTCTAAAAACCATTCGTCTCAAACCATGATATATAACTAAGGTTCAACCTATGCCGCAAGATATGAATTAAAAAAACCCTAGCCGTCTGCAGAAAAAAACAAACGAAAAATTCTCTACCGCCGGTTCTTTATTTGGCTTTAAGATCAGCGGCAATCTTCTTGAAAATCAATCTTTGCAATTTGCACCTACCACTAACATCATTTCAGCATGACAAATTTGGATGGTGATGAAGTGATATTATTTTTCGCACTTCATACGTAAGGGAAAGGGTCCAACCATGCCATAATCATCACAAGGCATTTGTAGGGTACCCCACAAAATAGAAGAATATTTGCTTGAACTAAGAATGAAAAGGAAGATATTGGATATATTTGGCTTCTTCCATATCTGCAAATGCTTCTCTCAGGATTTGTTTCAGAATAGCAAACTGTGAGCTCCAAGCTTTCCTCTTTGTAGTTTATTCTTGGTATTTTCTGTCACTTTTTTCCTCCCCTCAGAATCTGTCTTGGTTATCAAGCATCCTAGGACATGATTTTTGCACCCACAAAAAAAATGGTTTATAATTTTGTAAAAGATCCATTACATGTATATTTATATAAATATATCGTTTGTACAAAAGTTCGACATCTCTCATCTCTAGTTTAGTTAGAGAAAAATATTTGATGCACATATTTTTTAATATACGCACACTTCATTTGAAAACTATTTTAATTATCTTTCACTTTATTCGATGCAAATTTCATTGAGAAAAGAAAAGAAAAAAAAAAAAAAAAAAAAAAACCTCTATGAATTTGAGTCCCAAGATCTGAGAAAATTTTTAGTGCGCTGAAAAATTGGTGAAAATCGAACTTGCATAAGAGTACATAAAGATAACTACTTTCCGCCACTACGATAAAACGTCTTTGTTGATGGCAAACTCTTAGTTTGGAATGTGATATGAAAATTTCAACCTATTTGAAATCTCGAAGTTGTTGCTGTTTGAACAATGGAACCTTGAATTTTTTATATAATTTTTTTTTATACTAGCTGAGTTCTAAATTTCTTCACTACTAAACTTGTTCTCGTAGATTTTTAATTTAGTGAAGCTAGGGTTTTGGTTTGGTATATCAGATTAATGAATCTGATATGTAGGTTCGAAAGAACATTATTAGTGAACCTTGTTAAACATGTGATTTCTATTAACGAGCTTGATACATAGGTTCAAGTAGGGCTGAGTCATCGTTGCAACATAGAAATGCTGCTTAGTTGGATCAAAAGTTAATGGATTTAAACTACTAAGCAAAATTTTCAAGTTAAACTCAGTAATTGACTATGATTCTAATCTTATATCTAATTATCTAAAAAAAAAACTATGTAAAAGTCATTTTTCTAGTTAGATTACAATACAGCTCGAATGAGAAAAATTGCTAACCTCTCGTTGGAAATAAAATTTAATCAATGATAGAAATTAATTATTAATGTTGGACCCAAATCTATGAACGTTGACTCAAAAATTCATCATTTCTAAGATTGTTATGATTGTTGTTGTATCTGTATTGAGAAGATGCGACAAAGTGTTTGGATCATTGTGCAATGCCTTAATCAAGTGTCCAGTGGCATGACAAGCCGATGATCGTAACTATGTCCACCATCACCCATTCCAAAGTGCCTCACCGGGCCACACCAAATTCCATCGGCTAAATAAAGAGTGCAAAACACAACATTTTTAATATATAATCAATCATTAATTTGATGGTTTAATGTTGCTGGATATGTTTAATTAATTTTTTGTAAATATAAAATGTTTTGGATCATCTTCTTCAAGTTTATGTGGCTAAAGCTTAATCATTGATCTGCATCAGCCTGAAAATTTAGTAATGAATATTCTGAATGTAATATGATTTGGGCGTTTGGTTGGTCCACCAATATTTTCAACTTTATTTGCATGAATAATAATTCGGTTTTTATTATTATTAGGTTTACAATTTGTGCGTATAATTAGTGATATTGGAATGCTAATAATTGTATTAGTGCATAATGTTTTTTTTTGTTAGGTCATGATATCATTAACGAGTCCTTTGTAAGTTTTACATGCTTGTGTGTATTTTGCTCTACGTAAACTCTAATTTGATTCACGAGTAAGAAGTTTCGAGTTCTAAAGTCTGTTTATAAGAACAAACTATGTGAAGTAAATGGAATCAAAGCAGGCAACAACCATCAAAATGATTCAATTCAAAATCATACTAAGACTTGTTTGGAAGTGCTTATAAATGACTAAAAGCGTTTTTTATTTTGGTGAAAGTATTTTTTGAACTAATTCTTAGCAAATTTAAAAGTGAATCATGAAAAAACACTTAAAGTGTTTCCTACAAGAAACACATAACCGGTGCTTCTTGCAAGAAAAATAGGAAGCACCTTCAAATGCTTTTGGAACCCAAATTTTTTATTTTTTGTTGTTGTAAAAGCTAGTTCAATTATTTTAAAAATACTTCCAAACAAGTCCTAAATACATTTAGAAAAAATCATGCTAAATAAGACAATTATCTCCTACATGTCCGTTGTCCACTACAACCAAATCCATCCTTTTCAACCCTACAATTTCTTTCTTGCTCCACACTTTACACTACCAAGTGACAAGTTTATCTCTAAGTGTCCGCTAATAAGGGAGTAACGCTGTACCAATGTCGATTGTATAGAAAGAAAGATTCTACTGTGTAACCAATGATATATTATTGTAAGATAATCTAATTTGATATTGGAGAGACATGAGCCTGTTGCTCTAGTAGTGTCGAATTCCACGGACCATGTGTTAGTTAGCATGGAGTCTTTTCAAAGGACACCTTCCACCACCTACCCAATCTAATATGAAATATATCATGGACTTGGAGACTTGAATTTTGGTCTTTTGTCTGCCATTAATGGCTCCCATCGATTTTGCATCCATTAACGCTCACAGAAATTGTGCTGCAACATGAACTCACTTGTCTTTGTCCCTCTCCTGATTTCTGACCTCTCATTGCTGGCTCTAACTTCCGTTACCCTTCCCACTTCAGCAAAAATCGAAGTTTTGGGCACGGTTGTCTGGCATCTGCGTTGCATAAGGCATCACACTCGTAGACGGACACTCTAAATAAGATAGCATTGTTATCTTATTGTGAGTGTGTTGTCTTACACATCAGCCGTAATCAAGATATTGATTAGAGTATGTCGCGTAAGATAACACGTTCACAATGTAGCATAACCATGTGTGTGGCTCCCAAGGTCGTATCCATAAAGGACAAAATTTTCAATTTTAATAAGGATGATGTTATCCACACGCCTCTTTTTACCTTCTACACAATCCTCATAATTTCCGATTGTTTACTCGAATAAATTGACAAAGGTCAAAAGATATAAATTATCAGAGTTGTGTGAGAGATAAATGTATGGATAACATCACCCCTTTAACAATCAAGTAGGAGCCTAAGGCTTGTGCAAGAAGCACTTATGCTCACAAGCACTTGATTATTTTAAAAAAAAAAAATCAAATACTTTTCTAGTTTTGGAGGTGCTTCGCCAAAAAAGGCTAATTTATTAAATTTTTCATTAATTTAAATCATGTGACTTGCATGTGTTTAAGGACTTATCTTTTTTTTTTTCTTCGAAAAAAAGAGTACAAAGTTAACTTGGAAGGGTAAATTAGAAATTAGATTCGCAACCAATATGCAACGTTAAAGGCATATAGGCGAGGAAGTGATGGTATTAGCTTCTAATATGTGTTACGTGCAAGTCACGTGACTTAAGTTGACGAAAAATAGGTTATAATAGTTTTAAATATAATAGTAAGGATGAAATTAGCAATTTTAATGAATTTAGGGACTTGTTTTACCGAAAAAAAATAATTTTAAAACCTAATTTTCACTCAGGTGATAATCCATAAATTAATCAGTAGTTTACCCAAAATTTTATTGTCATTTTTGAGATATGAAGGACATTCAGCTAGAAGATAAATTGTATGATATAAATTCTCGTACAAGCTACATTTGAGAATCGAAAAATGGGTATACCGGAAGCTCGTCAAGTATGCAGAACAAAGAACCCTATTTTACTTTCAATACTCGACTACACGTGGAGTTGAAGAACCCTAATAAACCCATCATCAAGAATTCTATTGTCACGTTTTCACTTTTCAGTTTTTCGGTACCAAGATTTAAGCCAAGAAGATGAAGATCATCGGGAAAATATCAACAATTGCCAATGATTCTTCCATGTTGTTGTCAATCCTGCTCACACCAACAAGACAGATTAAGAACAACGGACCATGAACGAGCGTATGCAAACTGCATCCAGTTTTAGTGATGGCTTCGAATTCAACACCATTTGATGGTCCCGAAAGCAAAAAGAGCAAACCTGATGGCAAGTTCCCCTTGTTTTTGTTACTTGAGAAATCATCCAAGTTGACGAAGGCCCGATCCTGCCTCGTTACCTGCTATCCCGAACTCGGAAATAAAAGAGAAAACGTTGCACTTCTAAAAAGGAAGAAGATGGCTGAAAGCTACAAGCATTTCAGGCATGAAGAACTGATGAAGTTGACCAGGGAGCAGGTGCGGTCACACTTTTTGCAGGATTCCGAAAAAGGCTTCTTTCTTTGTGCATTTGTGGAAAATATCTACTTCCTGTTCTCGTCGTGAGCGTTGATATTCTGAGGGGACAAATATCGTAGAACCGTAAGGAAACTAAGACGTGTGCGTGGACTGTGTAGGACATGCAAAAAAGACGCACTAACCTCTGTTCTAGTGGTCATCAGACTCATCACACCTTGAAGCTGTTTGGCAGCCCCCGTAACGTACATCAACTATTTCCATGTTTTTAATGGTTTGCAATTCCGTAAAATGCTTCTTGAAAAAACATCGTGCATGTGCTTTTCTAAAAAGAGCTTCAATAACCAATAAGCACTTCACACCCATTCCGAAAGCAATCCCAAACAGGCCCTGAGGTTTCTACGTAAAATTTTCAGTAAGATTATTCTTCAAATGCACTTATTTTTGGGCCTATTAAAGGGTCAAGTTCACTTGGGCCTATGACTCTATGAGCCCAATTCTTAATTAAAACCAAAACGGCCCATCCATCACAGCCATCAGATCGAAAAAACAAAACTAATTTACAACCGTCCGATCTAGGTTTACATATCTCTTTCCCTCCACCCCACTATATAACCCCTCACTATCAACAGTTTTCCTCTTCCTCCCGCCTCCCAAGCTTTCTAGGTTTTCTTAGTTCCTCCAAAACCCTAGTCTTTCAGTAAAAAGAGAGGTTAAAGGACGGCACCGTCGCTGTCCGCCTTGACAGAGCCACCGCTTCGTCTTGGCCCTCGGTTTTGGTCTTGCTCTCTTTCCCAAACTTCCAATTTCCACTAATCTCACAAGCCCTAATCCCCCTAAATCGCAATGGCCCCTAAACCCTCCAAGGCCGACAAGAAGATAGCCTACGATTCCAAGCTCTGCTCCCTCCTCGACGAGTATGGTCAGGTCCTCATTGTCGCCGCCGACAACGTCGGCTCCAAGCAGCTCCAGAACATCCGCAAGGGGCTGCGCGGAGATTCCGTCGTTCTGATGGGGAAGAACACGATGATGAAAAGGTCCGTCAGGATCCATGCGGAGAAGACGGGCAACAGTGCTTACCTCAACCTTGTCCCTCTCCTTGTGGTACGTTTTTTGGCTCCATTTGTGGTTGCTGATTTGTTTGTATGAGTTGGTTTTCTGATTTGTTGTTGTTTTTGGGATTTAGGGCAACGTCGGTCTGATTTTCACAAAGGGTGATTTGAAGGAAGTCAGCGAAGAGGTTGGCAAGTACAAGGTAACCGAATTCAATTTCCTTTTTCGTTGTTTGAATTCATGATATTATCAATGTTAATGCGTTTTAGTGGTTGTAGTGATTTAAGATGCGTATTGTGTTATGTGAAACTGTAATATGTAATTGTTTGTTGTGTAGATTTCAAATTGGTATGAAATTTAGTGTATTTATGATCGAAACCCAATTTGTTGAATTACCCGTAAGAGTAAATTTATGCTGGTTTTGCTGTTTTCGAATGTTTTTAAATCCAACAAGACCATTTACTTTCAAATATGATTATGTACATGGTTAAGCATTTTGGTCTGTTGTGTATGCTTGAGTTCATGCTATTATTATTATTTTGCATCTCATTTGTAATGTTTTGTATTGCTTATTGTATAATAGAACATGACACGTTGGTACAATTGGGCTGGACTTGGCGCTGATTTTCTGCTAACCAGGGTTTTAGTCTGCACCTCTGTATCTCAGTTCTATGCTTATAAGCAAAATCTGGCTCTTTTTTTTTCTTCATATCTTTAGGTTTTTTAATATTTTTAGAAGATTCTCTTTTCTCTACAAACTTTGATGGTTTCGTTTTGAATTTGTGATGGGGGAGATTGATCCATCCCTAACTGGGCAGTTAACGAGCAGGTTACTTATACCTTTATATTCCCTAAGTAAACTTCGCATATAGATTGCTGTTGATGTCGATGGTCCTCCCTGCTTTGGTTGGGAGCTCCTCCGTTGACGGTGTTGTCATATCCCATCGCCTTGTGGAGCAGTATCATTGCTTTTACTACTTGGGCATGCCCATGATACCTACATTTTTCAGAAAAAAAAAAAAAAAACTTTTCAAAAAATTATTCTAGAGTTACTTCTTCTCAAGTATACCTTAACAAAAGGTGACATCTTTTTTTGACTTAGATGATTATACATGGGTTTAGTTTGCCTCATGATATTTTTTTGTTAATCTTGCAATCAATCCCATTTTGTTTATGTGTTTTACTATATCTATCTAATTGCTAGCTGTATTTAATTTTGAATTGAGTAGGTTGGAGCCCCTGCTCGTGTTGGTTTGGTTGCTCCAATTGATGTGGTGGTTCCTCCTGGTAACACTGGTCTTGACCCATCTCAGACCTCTTTCTTCCAGGTGTGTAAATAATCGTTCACAATAAATGGTGATTACTTTTTTGTGGGTGTGGTAGTTCTGACTTGGTATGTTACGCATTTCAGGTGCTCAACATCCCCACCAAGATTAACAAGGGTACTGTTGAAATCATTACCCCTGTTGAACTTATCAAGAAGGGAGATAAGGTTGGCTCTTCTGAGGCTGCCCTACTTGCCAAGCTTGGAATAAGGCCATTCTCATATGGTCTTGTTGTCCAGATGGTGTATGACAATGGTTCCGTCTTCAGCCCAGAGGTGCTTGATCTGACTGAGGATGATCTCATGGAGAAGTTTGCTTCTGGTGTCTCGATGGTTACTTCATTGGCATTGGCCATCTCATACCCCACCCTGGCAGCTGCACCACACATGTTCCTCAATGCTTACAAGAACGTATTGGCAGTTTCTATTGCCACCGAATATTCCTTCCCACAAGCAGAGAAGGTCAAGGAGTTTCTCAAGGTATTGTGCTATTTTTCAACTGTTTGTGTCCATTTGCTTTTCGTCATTGCTCGTTTCAGTTCATTCTTGTTGGCAAGTGATTAATTGTGGGTTAACAATGCAGGACCCAAGCAAGTTTGCAGTTGCTGCAGCCCCTGTTGCTGCAGCCCCTGTTGCTGCTGCTGCTTCAGGAGGTGCTCCAGCAGCTGCTAAGGAGGAAGAGAAGAAGCCCGAGCCCGAAGAGGAATCCGATGAGGAAATGGGTTTCAGTTTGTTTGATGATTAAGAAGCTATGGTTCATAGCTGAACTTGAGAGTGGAAATTCACATTTGCGTGGTTTAGTTTATTGCCGGGCACTATCATGTTTAATTTTTCTAATATCGGATATAATGTTTTTGGTAGTAGTGTGTTGGATATTTTGTTTATTAATATAATGTTTAGTTAGTTTATGTTGTGTACCATTTATTTAGTGGTGTCCAGAACCTGTTGAGAATATTTCAGGCTGAGACTACAGTAAGTAATTTTTAGTGCTTTTTGGAAAAGCACTTGGTAATGCCTCTTGCATTTGCGTAGTGTTATCTAGCCCAGATTACACGTTACAAAATCCCTTCTTCGCGAGGTTATAACAGGCCGCGACCAGGAGCAGCGTCGTTCATTTTCATCCACTCTTTCTGTTATCAGTTCTTTTTGCCCGTCATTATCATACCAATGGCTCCTCCGGGATCGTTGGAATTTAATTCAACAGTTATAAACAGAAATTTGCTATTTTAACATGGCGGTAATCTTAGCGTTCATCACAATCTACATACCGCTGCGCTCCCAATCCAACGACAAAAACCCCCAACCAGGCTGCTGGGTTGTCGCAGAGCAGCACCGACGGCGTGGACCTCTGTTTCTCCAAATCTCGACGTGAGCAGCCCCGATGTTGTTGGGTTGGAGCGCTGCCGTGGGTCTGCCGTGTGCCGGTGTCATGGGTCGGGTTTTGGTCTAGACGGGTTGTGGGTTAAGAGCAGCGTGGGTTGGGTGGTGGTCGATGAGTGGGTGGGTGGGTCGAGTGATTTTCAATCCAATCCTTAGCCCATTGTGTTAGTCCACACCAAACAGTAGACGAATAGCCTAACCTAGCCTAACCTATCCCATCTAATCCTAGCCTAACCAGTCCAAAATATCAAATCTTATCCAATCTAGTCCACCAAATGTGACTTGAAGTTAGGAAATGGATCTATCTCCGATCCTTTCTATTAAATTCACCTAATCATTTAATCAGAACATTTGAAATTTGATTCAACAACTAAAGTTATTATAACTTTCAAATGAGTCTTATCTTTGTAGCCGTTAGATTAAATTTTAAAAGCTCGAATTGATTGATTGAATAGATTTGATGAAAGGAATCCATGATCCTAAAGTTATTATTTTACAAGTACACGAAGGTGTGATAGGGGTCTTTTGGTAGCGTGTATAAATGCTTTCGAGAATGAAATACATTATGTTTTAGTTTTATGACTTTCTGGTACTAAATTGGTGATACGATAACAAAGTCCCAACTAATTGCACAGATTAGATGGGAAGATGATTAGCTAGGCAGGTCAACCCCTGTGGTCCCACTATCCATCTTCAGTTGACAATACTCTGATACACGTTCTGCTTCAACTGTTTGCAAACATAGACTAAGCTCTCATTGGAGTCTCGGGTATCGATATCGTGTACAAGGGGGTCTGTATGTTATCCTAGTAACTGGCTGAATCGACATCTGCAACAGCTCGTATATCATTAGAATTTTGAATTTTAAGATGCAGACTGACGAAGAACATAATGTGATGAACTTGTGCAAAGGTAGGGTTAGCTTGCTCCTTTCATGGCTCAATCTTTCCCAATATTAGGTCCCTCTGGTCCCCTTAGCCCCATGCTACTGTTTTTTTTTTTTTTTTTTTTTTTTTTTTTTAATGATCATTTGACTTGCAAAAGACAGGAACAACGGTGGCCATCCCCTCACGTAATGTCTATCCGCATAAACCACGAACGGGGCAGGCACGCTGGTCCTTATTTCCTTAAACTAATGTTTACATTAATTAATTCAGACCCTTTTAGTCTCAATACATTATTATTTTAATATACTTTTGAGATTTATGGAGGTGGGGTAGGTCATGAGTATTGTTTAAAGAGAATTTTAATGAAAAGTTTTCGGTACTGTTCATTTTAACGAAAAATCATATTTTTACACTAAAAAGTCAATCATGATACTATTCACTTTACCTTTTATTTTGATGTAGGTGAAAATATTCATACGTATATGAAAATATTGTTAGATATATCGATGTCAATATCGGTTGCGTTCAACGAAAATTATGAAAATTTGTAATTGCTGAGTATATCAACTCATTTAGATCTAGTCAAAAGTAGAGAAACACTTCTCAAAAATAAAAAAAGTTCAAAGTTTTGAAATATGTAACGCTTCCTACATATTTTCTTTCGTGAATCGGTAAATGTATCGAAATTTATTGATTTTTCTGTATCCTGCCTATGTAGGTTGAAGTTTGCATTTTACTCCCCTACCATATTGATTCTTGATTTTTTAGATATTTCGACAAAAATAACAACAATTTTGTGAATATTTTAAATACTGGTTATGAGTCAAGAAGCATGAACAACCAACAAAATGTCCACGCAAAAAAAAAATCTTAATCTTAACTAGAACGAGGTTTTTAATCTAGGAGTGGCAAGTGGTTGATTGACGTTGGTGTTTAAAGTTTAATGCGCTAATCTTGTATGAGTTTGAGTTGTGCACGTCGCGGGGTGCAAAGTTATAATCTTTGTTCCAAATTTCTTGTGCTGGGAATCTTTTGGTGTTGCTTGTCGTGCACTATGATGATTGATGGGACAATAAAATGGTTTTGTGAATTGTGACTTGGGTTTGGGATATTGTTATCATCCGTGTAATATTATCCAAGCACGCTAAGAATTTTAAGAACAAAAACATTGTTCTGTTTTGTAATGGTTTGATTGTTTTCAACGATCAATTTCAGATAATAATGTCGATACCATTATAGAAGTGATTCTTTATCTTAATAATTTGACCTTTTCCATCGTGGAGTATTATCAGTTTATTCATGTTATATCATATAAGTTTCGTTATTATTAATATAATAAATAGTTGCACGATCCGTTAATCAAACATAAAACAACACGAAAATAACAAATTTCGGGTGAACTCATTAACAAGTTGGGACGTTATCGGGTTCCCCGTTAAGAACTCATTAACGAGTCCGGTTATGTGTTAAGAATCTGGTAAGATATTGTTTGCTAGATCTATACATTAGATATAACAATTTCTTGCTTGACGTGTCAATCCGACACGAAACGACACGACCCGTTAACGAATCAAGTCGTCACTAGGTCACATGTTAAGGACTCGTTAAGATAGCAGGTTTGACACAACACAACCCATAAACTAATGAGTATGACACTACAAACGACACGAACACGACAAATACGACCCTTTTGCCACGTCTAGATGACACCTTAACTATTGCTAATTGATTTTAAAGAAAGTTTAGTGTTATGACATATGAATTAGTAATATCATGTGAACACTCTGACCGTTAATCCAAAAACTTTCTCATCATGATGCTCAAAGAGCTAATAAAAATGAGCTACAATGGCATATAATTGAATAGAGGTCAATTTGTTTTCTTTTGAGATATAATTGAATAGAGGTCAATTTGTTTTCTTTTGAGTTGATTTGTAACGGTGCTATTTTGTTGGTATAATTCTAAGTCACACAACGTGAACGTGGACTTAGGCAAACTGATGGCTAGAAAATTCGTCGACCTAATCTTTTTCTTTGACGTTGGTCATTTTTCTTAGTTTCTTCTAGTTAGAAACTAAGAATATTAAAATGTTCTAGACCTAGCTACAATCTCGAAATATGTTTCTTTTAGTCATTCATAGATATTTTCGTTCATAACGCATTTTTTTATTTTTTAGTAGTTTTTTATTTATTGTTTGAGACGTTTGAATTATAATATTAGATATATTTAAAAAACTACAATAACATCGCCAACACCTTTTTTTTTAACTTGGTACGATGTAATATGAACAACTGAAGGTAACATTTTTTATAACATCTTACATAGATTCCGATTCAATCCTATCTAAAGAAGTGGATAAAGTTGGGGGCAATCCTTAGCATCCGGTGCATGATAGCGAATAATCCCCCACTTTCTGCCTCAAAGCATGCTTCCTTGCTAGGCAACCACTCCTAGCCCACAATTGACTTTCCTCCCAAGGTCAAATAAAGCAACATCAACGGCAAAAGTATCTATTAGATATTAAAAAATAAATAAAATACAATTTTGTGCTTGTGTTATTGGCTCCTAATAAAAATGGGTACATGCACTCACGATTGCAACTATCTACTCGTTTCGTGAGCTCTTGTTTATCCCACCATAAGCTGTTGGACATTTATCCATATCGAAAACCGGCCGACTTTCTTAAATCTAACTAAACAACACCGTATAGCTTATTGCTTGATTAATTCAACTTCATTTTAAATGAATCCTGCAATGCAACAGAAAAGTTACCTTTTTCTGATTAAAAAATCACAACTTCGAATCGTGGAAATAACCTTTTTGAAAATCAAGAATAGGGTTACATAAAATAAATGTTTTTCTCAACTCTTGCAAAGCAGGAGCCTTTTTAACTTGAAGTTACTTTTTTTTTTTTTTTATCTATGCCTCTGATGATTTGTCTATTTCTAATATACTTCACATCTAATACACATTCTACTCGAAAAATAAATTCGAACTCTGATGTAAAAAATGAGTAAATTAATTCTAAATAATATGGTTACGCTTGGTTTGCAAACTCTGTGTATGTTGAGTGCAAATACAAGGACCCAATTTTACGTCCAATTGTTTTTTTTTTTTTTAATAATTAAACACCAAACTTTTATTGGCTTTTGGTTGCTTTTGATGGGGTGGGCATATCCAGACTACCATACGTGCACGAGAACTTAACGGCTAAGCCAACTAACCATACCCATCCCAACTGCACCCGTCGTCGGATCATACAACTCCACCACCACCACTACTGTACGGCCAACATGGCTGCATCCTAGTGGCTTGTTAGGCACCGCCGCACAACAGTGATGATCCCACGTGTCCCGCGCACCTGTGAAGTGGGTAGCTCACGTGACCGCCACACCACGTGTCGGGAGGTGGGGGCACGTCTCACATGGTTAACCCCGCGTGATTTGGTTGGCGACCAAAAAGCGTCGCCGAGTTGGAAGGCACTTAGATTGAGTCTCGCTTTGGTGGGCCAGCGGGTAGCGGACGCGTGGCTAGTTGAAGGCGGTGGGATTGGCAGAAGTTGATGGCGGTAAACGCGGGGGATATGATCCAATCCATGTCCAACTTGTTTGGGGATAAGAGATTTTTTAGTGTTCTCGGAATACAGGAATGAACACCACATATTATTGTACAAATGGACAAAAGCTTATTCTCAAATATCTCTTCAATTGTACAATAACATGTTGTTCGAGACGCTAAAATATCTCTCAGTTGATTGAATTGGATTTGGAAAAGGAGCGGAAAAAAGACAGAGTTGAAGTTAAAGAGAGTGATTAGCCACTGATGGCGACATATGGTTTGGTGTCATCTAGGAATGCGGAGGCAAGCAATATACTTGGGTCATGCAACACCATCTTTAGTGCACATTTTCAACAAAGATGGTTTAAGCATGTCCTCATTAATGCATTGATGTTTGTAGTGTAGGGGGCAACGCCGTCGCAATCGTCGCAGCGTCCTCCTTCCTTGTAACCCTCTTGCACTACCTCTTCTTGTTATGAGTTATCCAAACAGTCCCCAACGGGAAGATGGACGTACAGTGCATACCCATAATTTGAATTGAAGAACGCAATGCCACGGCCACTTGGTTTATTTCGGGTTAAATATTATGAGTCATCTGGATTGGATATGTATGTATAAAGTAAATGTAGTGTAAGGTCCGTCAGTTTGGCTGCGTAATTTTATTATAAGGAAAATTAATAAAAAAAATTTAAAAGCTTTGAGTTTTAATCAAAATAATAAAAAAAAATGTTGTAAGTGAATAGTATCATAAGTGATTTTTTAGAGTAAAAATGTCATTTTCGTTAAAAATGAACAGTACCATGAATGTTCTTTTTGCTTTTCCACTTCGTTTTCACTACCAAATGTGAAACGTACAATGTTGGAAATGACATAGGTAAGTTCGAATCCTTTGAGTGCAATGCAAAACATGCAAACACCCAAATCCATCGTTCAAAATTCAAACCCTAGAGATTTCTTTAATATTTAGAAGGTGTTTAGTCATACACGAGGTTGAGACTTATAGGTGTGACGGTACATGAGCTTACTGCACATTTTCGGCTTAATTTTGACTCTCGTTGTTCTCATTCCTTTTAAAACTTCAGCTCGCGCTTGCATGTCACCATATATGAATTGTACATTTTCATGACACCATTTTCGATGTATTGCAAGATTTCAATTTTCAAATTCTGCACCAAACAACAAAGAGAATTTTAACGAAAAACACCCGGTACTGTTCACTTTAACGAAAAACCACATTTTTACATTAAAAAATCAATCATAGTCACTTTACCTTTTATTTTATCCTTATCGTTAAAATTCAAAATTTTCAAACCTTTTTCATTACTTTTCCTAACAAATAATCCCAATATGCTACAAAATTTTATTAGAGGAGCAACAAACTTCTCTATTTGGTTGCTCAAAAACTTATTCCAACCTAACAAATAATTTTCTGAAAAATTCGGATATTCTTTATTTTCCTCGCAGTCTTCGGAAAAGGAATCCTAACTTTATATGGACATGAGCATCAAGTAATTACAAAAGAAACCAAAACCCTAATCAAATTAGTCCAAACTGTTCAATCCTATCCAGAATGCTCTTCCATACGCAGTTGGCGTTTGTAAAGACTAATTCGGCTTTAATCCAATGCGAAGCGGCGGACTAAAAGGCCGTGGTATAAAATTAGGGGGAGTCGGCTGCAGTCGTTTTCTTTCCGCTTTCCGAAAAGTCCGGACAGATTTTTGAGTCCCTTCTCCTAATCCCTATCCCAACTTAACCGACAAGGGCATGGTTTCGTAAATTCTGGCTACAAACTCATGTCGCCTTCTTTAGATTTGTTGACCAATCGAGAAATGTCGACAAACATTTTCTTCTACTCAAAATTTTTGGATGACAACCAATTTTAGAGAAGGGACAACCCACGAAGCATCCAAAGAAGGAACTCGAATAAAATAATGGTCTTCTTTACAACTTGGCTACAACTATTAACCACAAAAAAAAAAAAGGATATATTATATTATATTTGATTCGACTCATCTAAAACTTTGCAAATTACAAATTTGTGGTCAGTAAATCTGGTTTAGGAGGTGTCGAAAGTTGGCTACAACTATTAACCACAAAAAAAAAAAAAAATTGATTCGACTTATCTAAAACTTTGCAAATTACAAATTTGTGGTCAGTAAATCTGGTTTATGAGGTAACAAAAGTATGGCCTAATTTGATACAATAATAAAATTTGTAGGCTTATGCAAGTCCACTATCAATAATATCGATATTGTCTCAATTTAACTGTCCATTACTAGGTGTTGAGTTTTATTTTAAAGACCTTGGTGATGTTAGAGATTGCAACTTTTATATGTTATGAATTTATTATTTATCTATGACCGGACATGAAATCTTATTCTCTAACTTTTTTTGTCCGTACAACCCAAAGTCAAAGTAATTTGAGGGAATGGTGAAGGTTCATAGGGTACGCCACTATTTTGTTCAAAAAGAGAACAAAGCCGATATAAGGGAATACAGAAACTTTTTTTCTTGTCGAAAGGGAATATAGAAACTTGATGGAGTGAGAATTTTCTATTACAGCCAGTAAGTGTTGGCTCATTTAGTAAGAGCTCTGTCATGTGTCGTCTCATCAAAGTTTGATTTTCGCTGTCTACATTCTTTGTTGGTGCATAATTTGTAAATTTTTACATAAATACATAAAAATTACAGCTGACAGATAGGTGCCAAGAATAAATCCTACCTTAAGATTATGAGTATACCTGACACTGATGGTGAAAAATAACCAATCACCGCCTCAACTTTTCTTTACTAAAAAAAATTGTCTATTACAAAAAGAAGGTACATGCATCGCCGTAAATCAATATTGTAGGTATTGTTACCAATTAAGGGAAGCTAAAAGTTGTCAATTAAATTAGACAGTTGGGTGTATAGTTGGATACAGAAATAAAACGTGTTATTTTAAAAACAAATGAAAATTGAAAAAAAAAAAAAAAAACTAATAAAAATGGTTTGAAAACTTTGAGTTTTAACAATAAGAATAAAATAAAAGGTAAAGTGAATAGTATCATGATTAACTTTTTAGTGTAAAAATATGGTTTTTCATTAAAGTGAACAGTACCGGGAGCTTTTCGTTAAAGTTCCAAAAAAAAAAAAACCCAATATGAAAGCAATTTAGCAGATAGTAGATGGACAACGTCGCTTAACGTTGACTAAAGTCAAACTTTCAACATTCCACACTAGTTTCAGGTCCATTTGAAACGAACGCAGTTATATGCATTACGAACATTATCAGATATTATTATTATTACAGGTAGTGAAAATTTCAGAACTCGAATCCTGGATAATTCCAGTACTAAAAGTTCAAGTTTTATATAGAAACAGGTGTATAGCTTGTAAAAAAAGTGCATCTTGTTGAACACTTTGGACTTGTTATCACCAGCCAAACCGAATTATGCATATGTCAACTTATATGTCTAATGAGTGAATTTATTGAGTGTTGTCGGCGCAACCTGATTACAACAAACATTTTGGTGGCACAAACATGACCCATATTAAACATTCAGAGGGTCCTTTACTCCTTGGAAGATTTGCATTTGTACATTTTCCAAATTCTAGGTGTCCACGTTAGTCCCAATCTACATCTGCGACTGATTTCAAGCATAATAAAAATATATCATAAGATTGATATGTCTCACTTTAAGAATATATCTACAAGGAAAAAAAATGCATATTATAGTTAAATAAAACAATAACATAACGAGATGGTGTTAAATTTGGGTTTTTATTTTTAGACAATGATATGTCTACACTAATAAGGTAGAGAAATATATTCAATTTGAACTATTATTCACGATATTAAAACTAAAATCTCACACTTACATGCAAGAAAAAAAATGTATTTTTTCTCACAACCCTCAAGTGGTAGTATTGCTCACCACCTTATCTATTAACATTAGATGAGTTTAATGTTAGAAATTTGTGTCTACCCACCATATAAATCTTGAAAATTAATCTTATTTAACGATAATAAATAAAATGATGAGCAAAAATATTTCCTTGTAAAAACACAACCCAATGTAATACTAATAGCGGAATACAGTTAAAAATTAAACCGACTTTTTCCTTTTTTATTTTGTTTTTGTATTTTTATTTAGTATTCGTTTGGTTGTTAAGAAGCTACGCTGCTACGGACACACCGTATCGGTAACTGGTTAGTCGTTTGGTGATATGGATAAGCTTCATGTGTCCAGAAAACAAAAATATTAAAAACCGACTCTTTTTTTTATTTTTTTTTTTATTTTGTTTTCAAATCCACGACTTTCAAATTCCTCGTTCTTCATGCCCCATATATTCCACACGCCTTTTCTTCTCTTCAATTTCCTCTGCCCCATAAATACCCCTTCCCCCTCCTCATCCAGTTCAAACGCAACTCAAATCCTAAATCCAAAATTCTCAAAAACATACAAACATTTTCAAAAACGGTTTCTCTTCTGAAAAATGGTTGATTTAGATTGGAAAGCAAAGATCGTCTCCTCCAACATGCCCAGCAAATCCCCCAAGCTCTCCAACAAGCTCCACGTTTCGGTTCCCGGTTCGTTTCGCGCCGCCTGCCAAGTCCAGACCGACATTTTGGCCGCCTCCGATATGTCCTGCTCCACCTACGAGCACTACCTCCGCCTCCCGGAGCTCCGACAGCTCTGGAGCTCCCACGACTTCCCCTCTTGGAAGAACGAGTCGGTTCTCAAACCGGCTCTTCAAGCTCTCGAAATCACGTTCCGGTTCGTCTCGACTGTTTTGTCCGATCCCAGACCGTACTCGAACCGGCGCGAGTGGAAGCGCCGGCTCGAGTCGCTCACTACCAGCCAGATACAGCTCATCGCGATGTTGATCGAGGACGACGAGGAAGACAGCGAGACGCGCGGAATGGCGCCGATCGTCGATCTCAGCACGTCGAATGGGGAGCTGGCCCGCGACGGGAGCATGGCGGAGGTGTGGAGTTCGGGGGAGCACACGGTGGTGAGCCGCATCAGCGAGGCCAGTTTGCTGCCGCGGCTCGCCACGTGGCACAAATCGGAAGCGATGGCGCAGAAGATCCTGTACTCGATCGAGTGCGAGATGAGCAACTGTCCGTACTCGCTGGGTCTGGGTGAGCCGAACCTCGCCGGGAAACCGAACCTGGATTACGACTCCGTTTGCAAACCGAGCGAGCTGTATACGCTGAGGAAGAGCCCGTACGACGCCCACGTCGACAACTACGAGAACCAGACGGTGTACGCCACGCACCAGGTCCTCGAGTCGTGGGTCCACGTTTGCCGGGAGCTTCTCAAGCGCGTAACGAGCCGCATCGAATCTCGAGACTTCGAAAAGGCCGCGAGCGACTGTTACGTGATCGAACGAATATGGAAGCTGCTGGCGGAGATAGAGGATCTCCACCTTCTGATGGACCCGGCCGATTTTCTGAGGCTGAAGAATCAACTGCGGATCAAGACGGTGGACGATACGGAGTCGTTTTGCTTCAGATCGAAGGCGCTAGTGGAAGTGACGAAGCTCTGCAAGGAACTAAGGCATAAGGTGCCGTTCATATTGGGGGTTGAGGTGGACCCCAAGGGTGGGCCGCGGATTCAGGAGGCGGCGATGAGGCTGTACTCGGAGAAGAAGGCCGGTTCGGACTCCGACTTCGGCTCGGAGAAGATCCACGTGCTGCAGGCGCTTCAGGCGATTGAGTCGGCGCTGAAGCGTTTCTACTACGCGTACAAGCAGGTGCTGGTGGTGTTGATGGGGAGCTTGGAGGCGAAGGGGAACCGAGTTGTGGTGAGTCCGGAGACGTGTGACTCGCTGAGTCGGATATTTCTGGAGCCCACTTATTTCCCGAGCTTGGACGCGGCGAAGACGTTTTTGGGGGATAGTATAAATCACGATATACACAGCGGAGACAGGCGGAGTCGGCGGACGCACTGAGCGGTTGACGCGTTGACTGATTGGGTTTGGATGTTGACTCGGTCTATTAACAAATTTTTTGACCGACCCTTGTAAGCTCTAGAAGGCGAATATTCTTTATAGTTTTTACTTTTTTTTTTGTCCCGTCTTGGTATTTTGGTTATTTTGTCTTTTTATTTTTTATTTTTATGGTTGGATCAAATCTTGTAAAATATTACAGATTTTTATAAAATGTTAGGTAAATTACATTTAATTCTTTCAAATTTGGGTGCAATTGCAATTTTATATAATATTTTTATAATATATAGATTTCATGACAAACTTTTATTTTGTTAAAATTTCACATGTTTATTAGTTAAATCATTAATTTGACGCTAAGCTCTAAAAAATGACATGATAAATGTACGAGTCACATATTTAATGACATGGCACAGAAAAAATAATTGGTCATCAAAAATCAATTTAAACAAAAATTTGAATTAAAACAAAATAAGGGATCCACCCCTCCTCTCCCACCCGAGACCTCCATCCCCATCTCTTCTGTGTCCACCACCACCAATCATCCCGTACAGCCATGTCAATCCTCCGCCTTCTTAAATCTCCCCCTCCCAATCCCTAATACTTCTAGATTATCAAAGTTGAAATTTACACAACCAATAATTTGAAAACAAAATATATGATTCCCAAATCTTGAGACACAGCATGGCGCTGATTAATGCCTTCGACACCGACAGCTGAACGACCTTGCCGCCCAGCCACTGCAGCAATGAGTCAAGCTAATGGTTTAACTAACAGATGTATGAAATTGCAACAAAATAAAAGTTTATGTATACAATTGAAATATTTGAAAGATATTGTCTAAGGTTACAATTGCACTCAAATCCGAAAAGTAAAATGTAATACCCTTGAACTGTTCACAATTCGCAAATACCTTCATCATTAAATGATATGTGTTTGCTGTGTGCTTGTAATTTTACTGCCAAAATTTATCTGTTTCAAAATTTCAAACAGAACTTCCCTCACAAGAAGCCCTGAAGCCTCCATGCGCAACTCTCATCCACAATGTCGGATATCAAACAATGGCGGATAAAATATATCACTTGTTAGTGCAATATATTGTTGCATCAAACAATGACGGATTTAATCCACCGAGCCAGACTATGGTGTTTGACGAAGTCCACATGCAGTTACTGTAACTTGACTTGAGGAGTTTTGCTTCACTTGGAACTCTTATCTTTTCAATTATTCCATGTTTATAGGACTTGTTTTCAAATGTTTGTTGTAAGTTAAAGCTACGTGTAATCGTTTGTTCGATTTCTGTTTATATTTTGAATTTCAAATGTTTGTTGTAAGCTAAAGCTGCGTGTAATCGTTTGTTTGATTTCTGTTTATATTTTGAATTTCAAATGTTACATGTAATTAGGGTTTTCCAAATCCATGTAATCTTTAAACCATTATAAATACATGAATCCTATACTTGTAACTTGAAACCGTTATAAATACGTGACATTTCATCACATCACTTTTAATGGAAAAGGTCATGAAACTGAAAAAATAAATAAATAATTAAAAAAATCCATAAGAACTGTAAGTAACATATTCATGGAATTTGATGTAACGAATGCATTGAAAATACAAACACAACTTTAATAAATAAAAGAATAGAAGAAACAAAACTATTTTAAGCACTTTCATAGAGAAAACATCATAAAAAAATATAAATACCCAACGGGTGACACTAATTTGCAGCTAGTAAAGGGATGGTAAGTGACCTTTGCTTCACTCAAGCTGACTACGCTTCGCTTCTTCGCACACAAATATTTCCCCCTTCATCTCCAAAACTGTCATGTGAGGTTCAGCAGACAAAAGAAGAAGGGTCGGGAATAGGATTCTGGGTGAAGATGATCATAGAGATGGTCAAAGACGAGCCTAGCCGTGTCGTCTTGGACTTTTTAGAGGACCTAAAGATATCCACAGTGTGAAAATTGAGGAAAATCAAGACAGAAAATCTTCAAGATGACGAGAAAAAAAAAAAAAAAAAAAAAAAAGATACAAAACGAAATAGCAACATTCTTGAATGAGATACCTGAAGTCTTTTTTCTTTCCTGTCCCTTCCATTCCAAAAAGCTTCATAGTTGAAGATATATCTTCATATAAATTCTTTCTTAATTCGTTCATCGCAAAATCTGAAGATATGATATAAATATTTAGTAAAACTTAACATTAAATTTAAAAACTAAACTTTGAAATACAGTTGATAAAATCTAGAGGACGTTTAGCCAAAAAAGAAACTTGAACCAGATGAACGACTATATATTATATATGAAATAATTGATTACCTGAGAGAGTTTGCAGCTACAGAGACTGATGAGAAAGCTCCATCCCTGCAGAGCCGTTATATATGATCGGTTTTCGCAGCAGTGGTAAGAGTCCTTGCTGGAAGATGTGACCAATGAAGTTTGCTCTCTAGCAATTAGGTGCACCATGCAGGTTGGATGAATCGAGTGGGAGTTTATGGAAATACCCTTATATTTCTCTTCACATAGATGAGTTTTGTACTGGTTTGACGAACCATGGATATTTTTCGTGATATTTTGACGGAGGAAATTGTTGTTGAGCTTACCCTCGTAAGAGTACATACGCCATACTTGAATCTATGAAAATCTTGAAATCTTTTGTTTGAATTGAGACGTAGAACAAATTCAGGGACATTAGAATGAGATACAGCTTGTTTTCGTTGCTCGAAACTAACGACATCAACGATATTAGTGGTGATACAAAACTAATTTGGAGCCAACTTGCACACTGACAGATGTCTACATATGGTCACGACACGTGTGAGTTCAGTCGGTAGTATGTGGACAAGTGTCAGCTTGTGGAGAAGTCCTTAGTTATTGTAATCACATGTGACTCGGTACTGCTACGACATACTCCACATGCATACAACTCTTTTTTTCTTTTTCTTTTTCTTTTTTTAAAGAAAAAGAAACCTATTGATTGTAAAAGTGATAACTTTGAATGAGATTACCTGAAGTCTTTTTTCTTTCCTATCCCTTCCATTCCAAAAAGCTTCATAGTTAAAGATATCTCTCCACATATATTCTTTCTTAATTCGTTCATCGCAAAATCTGAAGATATGATATAAATATTAAGTAAAACTTAACATTAAATTTAAAAACTAAACTTTGAAATACAGTCGATAAAATCTAAAGGACTGTTTGGACCCAATTTTACACTATAGGCCCGAGTAATCTAGACCGTTGAATGAACATAGCTCTCAACCGTTGGATGACAGAATTGTTAAGATAATTGAAGGATATATTGTGGTTTTAATCATGATATTATCTTTATATTTTCTTGAAAAAGATGAGGTGCAGATTATATCTTCAACTTGAAAGTAAGCAGTACAGTTCAATTTGATTTGGGGTTCTTGAAATTTAGACGTGTGGTGGATTACAGCATCAGAGTATTTTATCAAGAGTCCTAATACAATGTGGCATTGGTTGGCAGATAGATTAATGCATTAAGCATTCATAAAGGTGAGGATGCCAAATTGGATTTGGTCAGCCACGTATGCTTGTTATTATCCATTTAAAAGTGGGTGATAATGATGATGGATAAATGTTGTTATGCATGTAGCCGTACAAAGGATAGATGATATGCGGATCAATCTCTCTTCCAAGAGGTTGAGTTGCGGTTGAATTCTACAAATATCATCAGGTTGCGAGTAGATATACAGCCATTATAAATACAAGGTTGCGAACACCATTCGAGGGACCTTCAACTCAGCATACAATTGCCCTGCGCAAAACCTCTCAATCACCTTGAGATTTTTCCTTTTCTTTTTCCTGCCGACACACCTTCAGTTTGGATAAACAGCACTGTGGAAGCAACCGGCGAGCACCTTCAGTTTGGATAAACAGCACTGCTGCCGCAGAATCAGCCGACCAAGAAGCATCTTCAGTTTGGATAAACAGCACTGCGTCGAGGCCGACCGATTATCTATCCAAGTCTCGGTCGAGGAAGGTTTTCGAACCTTTGTTGGCAGAGGTCACCTTACTAAGCTTTCTCGGCATAGTTAGGTGTTACGAATTACATTGCTCGGCGTACTGGTTGCCGAGTGGTTTTATGATTGGATACTCACAGGTGAGTTTCAGGGTTCGGCATTCCGACGGCCGAACTACGTTTACCATCAAGACATATATCACGTTCGAGTACCTGTGCCCATACACCTTGGTCTCGATTCAACGTGCTTATACTCTCACGAATATAATCACAGTGACCGAATCGGGCTCGGACGATTTGTGAACTCCACAGAAGTAGCAGCCTTGTCTTCAGGCTGTAGAACCCAGAGACCGAGAGTGTTCCTTCCTCGGTCGCAATCGCAAGTTAAAAGAAGTCAGCAACGCGCTCAAAGCTACATCAACAGATTTTACTCCTCGGCCAGGCTCGGCCGACGAGTTGGCACGCCCCGCATTCGACCGAAGGACGTAGTTAGCTTATTAGTTACTCGGCCTGCGCGCCACGTAGGTTTTGTAATTTTTAGGATCAACAAGGACGTTTAGCCAAAAAAGAGACTTGAACAAGATGAGCGACTATATATTATATATGAAATAATTGATTACCTGAGAGAGTCTGCAGCTACAGAGACTGATGAGAAAGCTCCATCCCTGCAGAGCCGTTATATATGATCGGTTTTCGCTGCAGTGGTAAGAGTCCTTGCTGGAAGATGTGACCAATGAAGTTTGCGCTCTAGCAATTAGGTGCACCATGCAGGTTGGATGAATCAAGTGGGAGTTTACGGAAATGCCCTTATATTTCTTTTCACATAGATGAGTTTTGTACTGGTTTGACGAACCATGGATATTTTTCGTGATATTTTGACAGAGGTAATTGTTATTGAGCTTACCCTCGTAAGAGTACATTCGCCATACTCGAATCTATGAAAATCTTGAAATCTTTTGTTTGAATTGAGAAGTAGAACAAATTCAAGGACATCAGAATGAGACGCAGCTTGTTTCTGTTGCTCGAAACTAACGATATCAACGGTATTAGTGTTAATACAAAACTGGAAGTCCACATGGAAATTAAAATATCAAGTTATTTGCCCTTCTAGGGATGAACACATAATTATTTGTTTTAAACATATGACTTGTTTGGATGTACTTTTAAAATGACTGAGAGTGCTTTTAGGAAAATTGTTTTAGGTTCCAAAAGCACTTGAAGTGGTTTATGCAAGAAACACCAATTAAGTGTTTTTTTATGATTCACTTGCATTTTTACTAAAGATTGGTTCTAAAAATATTTTCATAAAAAACGTTTTTAGTCATTTTAAAAGTACATCCAAACAAACTCATAATCCTTGCAAAAACATCCGCTAAAATTGGAACAACACAAAATATTCTGACCAATACACAACACTTGCTCAAATGGATCGCCGACGCAAATTTCCAACTCCAGCATTTGCGCGTCCGAAGTAGCCTTCTCCTATATTATGTGACGTGGCTCTCCATGGACTATTATTGCTTCCCATTTCATCAATCGTCCTCCTGATCTTCCTTCCATACAAGCTCTACCGAAGGCTGAGATTCAAGCTCCCACCCGGTCCACAATCGGTGGCCGATTGTCGGAAACCTCTTCGACATAAACCCACACTGCGTGGCCCAAGTATTTAGGCCTATCTTATCAGTGTGGATTGGATTCACACTGAACGTCGTAGTGTCCAACTCGGAGTTGGCAATGGCAATGCTAAAAGAGCATGACCAGAAACTGGCTGATGGTGCTAGGAGTATGTCGATCGCAAAGTTTAACAGGATCAAATTTGGGCTGACTATGGGCTCCACTATGTTAAGGTTAGGAAGGTGGGCAACCTCTTCTTCCCTAATAGGTCAGAAGTTTGAAATCTCGGACCTATTGAGAAAGATGAGGTCGCTGCTATGGTGAAATCCATTTTTTTTTTTTTTTTTTTTTTTTGAGATGAAGTACAATATTCATTGAATTGTGAAATACTTATAAAATCGAGGAAAGGGTGCTTAAAGCAGACCTCAATAAAAACCTTGTCAGGGCTTTCAACCCGATCGAAGGGAAAAAGAGTGTCATGCACCAAAATTAACTACTAGTATTATCCTCCAATAATAAATCAGAAATTACATCAGGAGTACTTCGAACCAAGAAACTGGGTGATCGATGGTTAAACTAAACCATGCAAGGCGATGGGCCACTCTGTTTGTATCTCTTCAACCAAACGAAACCTTCCATTGCTTGAAGCTTTGAAGACTATGCCGTGTATCCTCAAACAAAAGGCCATAATTAACTATCTCTGAAATAAACACTCTGCACAATTTATTTTATTTTATTTTTCATATTAGAAATGAGTTGTATCAATCTTTTATTTTAATTTTTTCTGTATCAATGCACTATATTAATGGACCATATATTAACATCTTCTTAGCAGAGATCTAGTTTATTATAGCAAGAACATGATAAGAATAAACTAGTAAAGAAGAGGCTATGTTTTCACTCAGACCTCCTATAACCATAATAAGAGAGGGTCCTATGAAGGCCCTATCATTTAGTTTTTACTACAGTGAAACGAGATTCCTGCTAGTTAAGAATGGACTCATATATACTAAAAATTAAAAATTATATGAGTTAAACTGCATATAATGAACTAACCTAATAAAATACCATCCAACCTCACCATTTATTGGAGTCAAAATAAAGCTCTTTCGCTAACACGTAAATAAAAAATCAGAGTAAAATTTAGAATTCGTCCCTAAACTTTCACGACTTGTGGAGGCAGGGCAGTTGCAACGCAAGGGCTCCTGCCTTCCTTGCAATTGCCTCCAATTTTTTCTGCCTTGACTGCTGGAGATGCTCTAATTGGGATTATAATTTTGATAGTCTATGAGTTTTTACAGGCATATATATTATACCTATCAAACAGATTACGTGAGATGTGCTTCCCGATCGAATTGGGTGATAAGAGGAGCTAAGGTTTTGGATATGGAGCACCAATCAGATCGTTACTTGGTAATTCGAGGCCTAAATCGTGAATTGAAAATTATTTGGGTTGCCAATTTTCAAACCAAGAATTGCATGATTTTCTTCTTTTAGCATTTTGTGAAGAAAAAAAGTTAAAATTTTACCGTAAAATCAATCGATAACATAAAAAATATCCAACTTACTTAAATTCTCTTCCCAAGAACGTGTAATTTCTTTCTCAACATTTTGAATTGGTATTCTTTTAAGGAAAGGGATCCTCTGCGGATGCCTTCCACCAAGTCCATCAAGTCCAATAATCCGAACTATTGAAATTTGATTCAACGGTTTCAAACAGGAGACCCCTTTAGAAGTTATAACAACTTTAGCCATTAGATCAAATTTCAATGGCAAAAATTATTGGATTTTGTGGATTTGGTAGAAGGGATCCGGAGAGTATTGCTTTTCTTGTTTTTAACCCTCAGCGTGCAGCTAATTTGGAGCCAACTTGCACATTGACAGACATCTACATATGGTGGCGACATATGTGAGTTCAGTTGGTAGTATGTCAACAAGTGTCAGCTTGCGGAGAAGTCCTTAGTTATTGTAGTCACATGTGATTCGATACTACAACGACATACTCCACATCTACACAACTTTTTTTTTTTTTTTTTTTTTTTTGCTTTTTCGAAAGAAACCTATTGATTGTAAAAATGATAACTTTTTTTTTTTTAAGGAAAACTTGTAAATTTAGGATTTTATTTTATAAAGCTAATTAATTTAGTTCACGTACCATATATTAAATTATCGACTTGGTATTTAAATTATTACTCAACTAAAAGTTCAGTTCTTAAATTATTTTGTTAAAAAAACGACGATTTCTAAAATTCATTGAAACGTGAGGTTTAAGATTCAGTTGACATGCAAGGCGATAGATGTATAATATTTGTGTTGAGATCGCAGGTCTCAAAAACTTATTTTTTAAGAATTTAATTTTCATTCATGTAACAATCTAGACCGTTGATCATCGTAATTGAGCAGTAGGTGTTCTCCACGTACGTGCGATGCAAGCCCACAGACTGAATATACACCCGCGAATTTCTACCTTTCTGCGGCCAACAAGCAAAGACCCTGAAAAGGTTGTAAGTTATTCTTATTTTTCCTATCTTTTGCCCTTTTTTCTCATTTAAAATTTTGGTTCTCTCTCTCAATTCCAACAGAAACAAAAGAAAAAAGAGGAAGAATAAAACAAAGTCCAAATTTGAAGCTGAGGTTGTCTGCTCCTCCATGGTAGAGCAATTCGTGACGTAAAATGGTGGTGGCAAGCCATTCGAGCCATGGTGTTCATCGTCAATGGAGATCATTTCATGATTTCTCCACGGCCGGGAAAATAATAATCTCCCTCGATGTAACGTTCCCTTCATTTCACACTTTGCGTTTTCTTGTTTTCCAACCTTTTTTTTAAGGATTTGCTTTTACAATAATTTGAGGCGGTGAGTTGTGTAATATTCACTTTCATTTATGTTCATCGGATTTCCTTTCATTTATTTACATTGAAAGATCAAGACGAGTGTAGAATGTCAAAATGTGAGTGAGAAAATCTTGTTTTAATCATATAAGAAAAGAATTTCGCCACTGCGTTCCCTCCTTTTGCGCCACTTGTTCTCTTTTTGTATTTTTGCTGCGTAATTTATATTTTGTTGATGTTTTGTTTCACTTATTCAAAAATGGCTTGAGAAAAAGAAAGAGTAGAAGAGAAAAAGTGTGAAAACCCAAAGTCCTTATCATTGTGGATTTGAAATTTTGTAACCTGATTAGGGCTTTTTATCTTTTTATTCAGGTTGGATTAAATGGAAGCAAAAGCTACTTATTCATGAAGCGACTTCTGGAGCCCAGTTAGACACTTTTTGGCGGATCCAAATCCTTGTTTCCTTTAAAAACCCAACGAAAAATATCCGGCAGCTCCACTTTTTGTTGCACACGGACTTCCCTTGTCACTGCTAGTGTGAACCGTGAACCGATTTTTCTCCATTTTTGCACTTTTTTTTCCTTCATTTTTTCAGTTTTTGGGCTCTCTGTGTTTAATCTTTTCTCATCGTCTTCTCCAAATCCTGATCGTTGACTTGGAGATATGGATTCCAGAATCGTCCCCTGTTCTAAGAGCTGGCAGAGCTCGCTTCAGATTTCGGCACCAATTTCTTCTTCGTTTTCGAAAGGGTCGTCGTTTTCGGTTTCTTTTCCTTCTGTGACGAAACCCAGTGGAAGAAGCAATGGAGCTCTGGGATGCGGCTTCGTTCGTTGGCTGAACTCTTCCGGGTCGGGCAATTCGAAACGTCAACGTACTTCGAACCAAGTTTGCAGAGCAAAGTTTGATGATTTTTCGTACGAAGAATTGTCGAACCAGATTGAGGAATTGCCGCAAGGGTTCAATCTTTCCGAGGACGATGACGAGAACGTCGACGAACCGGCTTTCTTGGCGTCGAAAACTTCAAAAATCTCTCCGATTTCGACTTACCCAGAAGGCGAAAACAGCAAAGGCAGCGGCTTTTCGATGCGGTTTACGAGCTTGAAGCTCAATGCATTGGAACCCTCTCTGCTGGGGATTCATCCGGAGCCGCCGGACTGGCCGGAGAGAAGCGAAATCGTCAGAGCCACCATGGAAAGAAAGGCCAACAGCCTCGAGCTTCCGGTGTCGCTCCGGTTAATCAAGAAGAAGCAGCGGCAGCAACGGGAGGAGGGTCCAAAAAGAGAAGCCGGGGAATTTACTTTTTGCTCCCTGAACAAGGCATTCTCTTCCATGGTGTTTATAATCCGTGAGCTCCATAGCCACGCTTTGAGTATAAGGGAAAGTTTGTACTCTGAAGATCTGCAGGAGGTTATAGCCAAGGTGCAGAAGCGAGAGATGAACATGTCGTTTGTGTGGTTGTTTCAGCAGGTGTTTTCGGGGTCCCCGACTTTGATGGTTTACGTGATGATCTTGCTGGCGAATTTCAGCGTGTATTCGATGAATTGCAATGCTGTCGTTGCAGCACCTCTGCCTGTATTGATTGAGACTTTGACCGAGACTGAGACAGAGGAAAAACCCTACTCAAAACCCGATTATGTTTCCGATGACGATTCTACTAGGGTTGTGAAGAAGACCTCGAACGAGGGCGATTTTCGTGACAATGTGAGCACAGAAACTTCATTCAGGCATGCCGTTGTTGATATCGAGAAGATGTATGGCATTTCCTTGTTCAATGGTGAGGAGTTCACGGCAGAGGAGGAGGTGAAGTTGTGGAACTCTGTGATGGAGGAAGCTTCAAGAATGCAATCAGAAGTAAGGGATGAGGCTCTTGATCACGAAACGGTGCAGAAATTTGTGTCACCGATAACTGTGACTGTCGAGCCGGATTATCATGAGCACTACTTTAGAACTGATCTTTTGTACCAGATGAGTTTAGCTCAGGATCCTCGTAATGCACTTCTGCTCTCAAACTATGCACATTTCCTCCATGTCGTGGCTCGCGATCACGATAGGTGAGTATCACTTACCAAACTATCTGCTTCAGTGTGCTTACTAATTTGCATTTAATACATTTTCTTGTTTTATGATGTGTTTGTATAAACCTAACTCGACTGAAAAGGATTGGTAGACGACTAGATTGGTTAAGTTCGTCGATGCTTCAATTCCCATTTCCATGTATTTGTGATGATTTTGTAGCAACTAGACCTCTAACGGAGTTGGATTTTAGGTTATGATCCAATTAAGTCTTTGCTTTTCATACAATAGGACTCAAATTCTGTGTAGCTTGCCTGACCGGTGTTGTGTGATCTATGTTTGCATTTGCAGGGCCGAGGAGTGCTTCAGGCGGGCAGTGCAAGGGGAGAAACCAGACGCTGAGGCCTTGAGCCGGTATGCAGACTTCTTGTGGTTAGTAAGGAAAGACATGTGGGGCGCAGAAGAGAGGTACCAGCAAGCAATGGCAGAGGAGCCCGACAATCCCTTTTACGCCTCCAAGTATGCCAATTTCCTTTGGAGCACCGGCGCCGAAGATACTTGCTTCCCTCTCAGTACATCCTACGATAACTACAACAAAGTTTTGTAATTTTGCTAAATTTTGACGGGGTACCGATATCCGGCACTGCCAGGGATGTATTCCGGCCCCGAGTAAATTATCTATCTATAGGAAAGAATGCGACGGAGAGAATAAAAATGTCATTCTCGTTCTAGACCGGAATAACCGCAGACTTATCGCCTCTCTTAGTTTTGTAATCCAGTTTGATCGCAATAAGAAATGTGTCTGACATTGAGTTTTGATGAAGTTTTTGTCTAAATTAAACAGATTCAAAATGGAATCCCGCAATGTATAAATTCCGGGGCACAGTAAACTCCTCGACGGTTATCCAACCAATCTACGATGTGGTGAATTCCTCGGCGGTCATCTGACTCTGTCATCGAGAAATACTGTTCATTCTACGTCAACCTAATACAAACTGGAACTGGAAAAGACCTATCTCATTACTCATATAGCGACTGCCTGCCTGGTGTTACATGGTAAGAATACAAGAATATCAATCTATATGGGCGTGCTAAATCGGCCGCTGCTGTCACAAAAACGCATACATTTTCGGAGAGTTAAATATTATACATCCGAGGAACAAAGAAGTACCGTAGCAACTTTAACAGGACGGAAAGTGGAAATTCTCATTGCTCCAGGATTTGATTGGGGAGTATGTAAGCGTGTTCTGAAATCACCAAAACCAGATGTTTCGACTGTCAACAGCCTTCACAGATGTGGGTACCAGTGGCATTCGTCCAAACTCGGCAACAAATCTATCGACACAGTTGGTTCTTTTTTCAGTATGACCTCCTAAGGTACTGATACCAGTTGAACCAATCTCGAATATTTTACCTGAATGAAAAGTACAGTAATGTGTAGCGAGACATAAGTAATCAGAAGAGAAAATACTACAACAGAAATGAAAAATGAATGGTGAATGGTGGTTAGGTATTGCGAATGCACTTTTTGGTATGCATCAGCCAAAGTGACAATTAGAATATGCAGAAACATCCAGTCCAAGTTTTCAAAGGATGATAAAACACATGTTCCTAGGTGTAGCCTAAACGAACAGAATTTCATTACATCTACATGTCACCGACATAACTTGCTTTTTTAAGATGTTAACAAAAGAAAGTCAATTCTTTTCCAAAATGTAGCGAAAACAGGAAGCGTAGGTCTACTCCTAAAAATCATATGAAAACTGATGGCATTTCCATTATTATTCTATTTATGCTGGTGAAAGAAGTAGTCCGGACACTGCAGATTCCAGGGAGCAGATAGATGCCCGGCTAAGACATGCCTACTCTTCTCCTAAAGTTCCGTGTAAGATTCCTCCACTGCATTTTTAGAATTTGATCTTATTTATGATGCAGAACTTATTATGGTTTGTCTTCCAACTCTTATAACACATCTATCTGTAATATTATCTCATTTCAAACTAATTCGGATTATAAGGACCGTGAGTAAAGCAAAATAGCTACCTGTTGCACATCATATGATATAAGGCCGAACAAAGAAATGCAAGAAAGAAAATTTTAAACGAAGCAAGCCATTGCAGAGGATATATGATTACCTTTCACCCATATAGGGGGAGCATTAGTTACATTTGCTACAAGAAAGGACATTGCAATGTCTTCACAGTTCCTGGTGAAATCCAACCCAATATTAAGTGAAAAATATTTACAATTAAACAAAAACCACACACTCGCATGTGCACACAGCTCAAAAGAAATATAAATAAGGGTAAGAAGCAAATAACAAAGCAAAAGGGCAAACCTGTTCTTGGTAATAAATTCTTTGATTGACGCTGGCATTTCATTTGTGTATAAACTCAGGTACTTTTTGTGGAAGAAGGCTGCCTTAGACAGTACCATACTGTATGTACCCGTCCACCAAACTGACCACCATCCACCATATATGTAGTGATTCTCATCACCTTTCTGCACAGTGAGCATAAAAACTGGTAAGACAGCTGACAAGTGTGCCATACAGAGTTTTCTAAATTGTTAATAAGAAATGGGGTTTCTTCAGTAAATGTTGGCTCGCCTAAAGTATAGAACAAATGAACAATACATAGTTTCGAGCTCAAATAGATCAAAACCAACTTTGTACCTCAAACAGAAATTAATATGAGTTTTCCAACCAAGAAACTTAAAATATAGGGAAGACAGCAAGAGCGTTGGATAATACTCTCTAAATGACGAGAAAATGTAGGAGATTGAGGCATACCGGATCAACCCAGTGCATCCGAGGCACAAATCCAACCATTGTATCCGATGCACTTTGCCAAACATCAAAAGCAAATTCTACTGAAGAACAAGGGAATATAACATCATCGTCAATTGAAAAAACAGCATCTGTTCTCAAATCCTTAATTTCTTTAAATCTGTTGTTCAAACTGTCTTCCTTGTTGATATCATATTTCAATTCAACTTGTCGCCTATCTCTCGTGTTCAGATGTACAATGTGATCCAGAAATTTTGTCAGAGAATCGGACGGAGGACTTGGCTCACTCCACACAATATGTATTGAATCAAGCCGAGGGCATTGAGAATAGTGAGAAATAGACTGCTTCAGAAGATCATATCTCTTCCATGTGTTCATTACAATAGAATACCCTTTCCTGCATACAAATTGCAAATTTCAGCATGAATACTTAATAAATCGTATCTCTCTACTACGATACAATCAACAATAAGACAATCGAAAAAATTCTAGGAATGTGCTCTTTAGAAAACGAGAACAACACAAAGTCAGCTTAATCTTCCCAGTCTTTCCCAAATCGAAAAATGGGGTTGAAGCAGAAAAGTGACCATATCCTTAATAGCTAACACTCCGTTTCCATCGGAATCAAAGCTCCCGCTCGAACCTCTGACCTCTCGGTCACAAAAGAGCAACCTTTCCGTTGTAACAAGGCTCGCCCTCAATCCGTGGAATCAAAATTCTTAAAATAAATCAAGAAAAAATATACCTGACCCCATGGATTATATCTAATATGGAAATTATTCGCAACACTCCAATTAAGATCACTAATCCAAAAGTTCAGAGAAGTTTGGGATTGTATTCAAATCTTTCTTAATATAGAATTTAAAAGAAAGTAGAACATCAAAATACAAACACCGAGCTTAATTATTTACTAAAAATAGAGTTATTAACAGTGATGTGCAAGTGGAAGCTTGAGCAATCAAAAGATTAGCGACTAATACGGATATGCGGAGATTTTGGAAAAAAAAATCTAAGCAATTGTACGAACCGTGAATCCGAGGACCGTTCCAGAACCGCAGTGTGACTCGTCCATCCCATAAAATCCGAAGCTCGATTGGCGAGCACGATGAGCGTGAATCCGATGCAACAGCACAGCAGAAGCTTGACCCTCATCGATCCAACGGTCGAGATCAGCAGCTGCCGCAGCCTCTGTACCGTCCTACGGTTCCACACGCTCCCTCTCATCAGCGCCGTGGCCTTCGCCAGCTCTGCCGTCGCACCAAACCTCGCGCGCCAAGCCCCGCGAAGATTCGCCCGAGCCCGAACCAGATACGAGTCAGCAAGTCAGCCTTCAGCGAGCTCTTCCACAACTTCGCTTTCGTCCCTCGCCGGTAGAGAGAGAGAGAAGAGAGAGAGAGAGAGAAATTGATTCAGCGTGGCGCGGGGGTGTAACTAATAACACGACGATGAGCGATGGACGGCTGAGATCAGATTAAACACGGGGCAGCTGGAGCCGTTGATCTTATCGTCGAGTTCCGTACTCACATTTTGTTCTCAGATCGGGAGCCGGCTGATGGGGAAATAACTTGCCGTTTGAGATTTCCTGTGACCGGGGGCAGACGTTTTCTATTTTTGTCAACTGGGCAGGGGTTTGTTTAGGGTGTGAAACGGTGGACGGAAAGATGGGTGAGAGCGAACGTGTACGACATCGAAGACGTTGACATAAGGGAGTTTTGTATGATATTTTATTGTGGGTGATGATTTGATGGAAAAATAGGACGCCGTGTTTGAAGAGATAAAGGATCGTTTTTTATTTTTTTCCCGGACGTTAAGGACTCTTCGGATCGCCAGTTTTTCAACGCCGTTTCTCGTCTTTGTATGTTTTTTTGTCGATTGTATTAGAGTAGAGTGGATTTATCTGTGGGTAACGGTATCGGTTTTTCTTTTTTGGTGGATGGGGTAAGTGTATGGGTTAATTATCCAGGTCAAAGGGTAAAAATATTATAATCGTGTCATATTGTTAGTTGAAATTCTTTTACGCGAAGTAGTTCAAATGTTACAAGTTTTTTTTTTTTTTTTTTTTTTTTTTTTAATGAGACAACTAGTGGCTTATTCACCCTTTATAGACTTTGGGAAGACTCAGAGGCATTTAAGCATTCTCCTAGCCACAAGTCTAGCTTCCAACCCAGCAGCGGGTTTCGAACTCGAGACCCTCAATTTTTTGTTTTGAGGAAGCCTCGTAATTCGCCTTTTACCACTAGATCACCAGCTCATGATTGTTTGAATATTACGAGTATTAGATGAATCGTATAATTTGAGTGATTGTTTTTATTATTATCTTGTGAATTCATATTATCTAATACTATGCAGCGTTTTAAAAATTAGTTGGGCCTACCGGCTCGTTTTGCAATGGACTCTAAATATTCGTTTTTGGACAAGCAATGAAATTGAAAGTCCAAATGCTTCATCCAACGACCCAAATGGAAGCGATGAAGAACCGACCAAATTAGAAAGGCCTCAACAAATGAAAGAGTCAAAGTCCAAATACTGATAGTCTCATTGGTGGTGCCTCTCGGTTTCTTTATTCTCTCTCAGCCCTTGGTCCAAACAACTAATTGGGCCTACCGGCTCGTTTTGCTCAAAACGCTCTCTCATTCAGAATTACGCATTCTTATATTAGTTTCTTAATCCACAAATGGCACTCTTATGTTCATTTGTGACAATTAATGAAAGTGTGTGCTGTCCATACACTTATTTTTACCTCTCACACACTCGTATTAATTTTTGGTCGTCAGATCGAATGAATCGAAAAAGATCAATGGATCAAAAATAGCAAGAGCATGTGGAAGGTAAATAGAGTTGTGTGAATAGTATTATCCTTAATGAAATACCGTTACCACCTCTCTAATATAGATGAGACTCGTTTAGGGGTGGGTTCAGTTCAATTTTATTCGGTTTTATTTTTTTTTGGCTCGGTTTCGGTTCGGTTTTTTATAAAATCTGTTTTTCCATCTCAAAGAAAGTAAAGGAAGAAAAAAAGAGAAAGAGAAAGAAGATGCAAGAAGAAACAAAGAGAAATAAGATGTAGGGAGGGTCGGGTGGGGAGAAAAAAAAAAAAAAAAAAAAGAAAGAAGAGGGTTGGGTGGGGAAAAGAAAAAGGACTTGGATTATGGGTTAATGGTTGGTCTAAAACAAAAGCTTAAAACTTGGGTCTAAACTAAAATTGGGCTTGGAATATAAACACTCAAATATTAAATAAATAAATAAACTTAATTATATTTAATTTGGTTAGGTTCGATTTGATTTGGTTTTTGAATCATCGAAACCGAACCAATAACTTTTGGTTCAATTTGGTTTTTTTTTCGGTTCAGGTTTTTTCGATTTTTTTCAGTTTTCGGTTTTTCCAACCCACCCCTACATATGTTGGTAGGCTTTCCCTTTATTAAAAAGGTGACATAAATATAGTATGAAAAATATAATAAATGTGCATTACTCAAACAATGAAAACCATATGTAATGGTGGTTTATGAAACATATAGATTTTTTGTGGTAAGATTTAGTCCACGCACCACTTTACTCATGACTCAACTTTTTGAAGACATTCTATCCAACATCTTACTGTATAATCGCTATGTCATACAGACGGAGCAAAGAAATATTGGATTATTTCATTGTTATCAATTATAGCGACCGATGACAGATTTCATGAAGCGTAAATGTACTAATCACACGTGTCACAAGTTTAGAAACAAAAGTCATTACCACAATTTGGTCAATGAAATTCCGTCCTTAACCTTTTGTGAGTTAGGGATGTAATATTCACACATCCCATTTTATTTCTTATATACATTTTGAATTTTCGGCCGTTAAATCGAATGAATTGAAGAAGATCAACGGATAAAAATTATCAAAGGGTGTGTGAGAAGTAAAATAGGGTGTATGGATAGCACAATCCTTTGTAAGGATGTGGATCCTTTCCTAATTGTCTTCATAGGATCCTATGGATCCATTCATTACGGTTGTTTATCAAATATCGTAAGGTGTTAGATTCTGTTTGTGTTCAATTTTAATAAAATAATTTAAAATAACTTATAACCGCATAATGATCAATGAACTGATCACTAAGATCTTCACAAAGAAAATCCGGATAAGATCCTATTCCTTTTTGTGAGGCCTGTGGAATTTGCATGGTCGACGGCGATAGACCGGCGCTAGTGGCCACAGTGGAGTCACTGGTCATTAATTTCAACTCAAATAACATGATTTCCATGCGCATTACAGAGAGAGAAGAAGAATGATGGAATGGGCGGCGAAAGTCGGTCCTTACTTTAATCGCATTATTGCTTCCCAAATACCGCAACATATATTTCTTTTTTCTTCTCCTTCTTGAATTGGTGATTTCGTCATCAGAAGTTAAAAAAAGAAACAAAATCTACAAAGTGTAGTGCACATCAACTGCCCAATAAGATCCTTTTTGGATTCTTTTGACGAATGTTATAGGAATCTGTAAATCGTGTTAGTTCATTATTTATCGTGCGGTTAATTTTTATTATTTACTGTTTGTCTTTAATTTTAAATAAAAATATTTAAAATAAGTACGACGAACGAATATGATTTACGTATCCTCAAAATCCTCACAAAGAAGATCCAGCGAGGATCCAGATTCATCAATCGCATCCAAACCCCTGGATCAATACAGGACATCGCAAAGTACAAAGTGCCAGATATATATACGAAAAAAGAGCACCAAATACATTCTCCTCCCAGTCCTCATAAACCCTAATCTTTAGATATGGTTGACACAAAAAATGCCCAAGCTGGCCTGTAAAGTGGAAAACTTGACACTGCACATCCATGTCAGAACCTACGCGAGAGACTTTATGCCATCGAAAAAGATAGCATGTGATGGTATACACTTGTGAATGTATAAATTAGCAGTGAACATACGTTTCTAGTTAGCTTTATATAAGAAATTTGAGGGTAACCTAGGATTGAATTAGATTGCATGCTTTGATTATAATGTCTGCCACGAAGGAAATTCATTAATCTGTTGCTTGCAACCAAAGTTTATAAGATTTGTTTTTACATCTTTAAAGAGTCGCATAGTGGGCTTATATTTTTTAAATTCCATCGGACTCTGTTAATTTAATAAATTATCCTTGATCTTTGTTAATTACTTTTTAAATTAGGACTGATGGGTGCTAATTACCTAATCACTTGTTCCCATCTTTTATGTGATGATTTGAATATGACAGAACATCTCGCTTTTTGGTTGCAGCATTTTTATAAATATTTCTGTCAAGGCTTTATCCATCTTCCAAAGAGCTTGTGCCTATCTAAAAGGCCGTGCAACGTGGACGAACGACTATTTACATAACAGTTCGCGGTGGTGGCTTGGGGTTTTTTTTTTTTTTTTTTTTTTTTAATAGAAGCAACATAGTGTTTCATTAATTAGAACAACTAAATACAAGAGGTGTTAGATAGACACAAATTTTTTAGAGGTGGAGATAGTTTGCACAAGATACAAATAATTCTAAACCCTTATACAGCTACCACAAAAAGGAGTTATAGGAAAAATTATCACAAAGACAGCAGACGCGACAGTCTGAATACCGGTACTCTAACATAAAGTCATCGCTAACAAGACCGCATAAATCGCATAAGCAACATAAACAGATCACCGAAGCAATACAAAATTTAACGTTGGGCAACACGAATCTCCGATTATGGCTTTGGTGGTGGAATTTAGTTGGAGATATTTTTTTGTTACGAGTTGAAAGTTTTGTGTTCCGATACTTTTGTCAAATTTAACGCGGAGCTGATTTTCTAGGGCAGCTATTCTTATGATTTTCCGGTGAAGTGGTTGCGGCATTTTGATGGGGTTATGTTTTTCGTTTTCTATTTGTCTTCTTGTTAAACGGGCTTATTGGATATTCTCTGCTTTTATTGGGTTATTTGTTGTAACTTGAATGGAGATTTTCCCATCTAATGAGTTTCTATATTTTCTCGACAAAAAAAATGTATATATATTATATAATAGTGTCCTATTGATTTACAATTGTAGTTTTTTTTTTTTTAAGTTTTAAGTCATACATAATAAGTCGTTGTCGGACTCTTTTTACTATAATATCGTTTGTAATAATAATAAGAAATTTAATTCATTTGTTTCATTTGTTTTTTTTTTTTTTTTTTGAATTGCAGCAAAATAAAATTATAGACAAGAAGCAAAGTAATGGCCCTAATCCAAGGGGCGGCTGCAGCTACATAATTATAAGAATCAATATGTGTGTGTGTGCGTTAGAAGCGATTTGTCACCATGTGTTCAAAGATTGTGAGCCATTCTATTATCTATATGGTTTTTTATTAAGAATATTTGTCTCATTGTTGTCCAACATTAGTTTTCATGCAAACCAAGTAGCAAGGTTAAATATGACATTTAATTATGAGAACTTTTTTAGTGCGGTATGTCACGTGTTATTATATAATTTAAGGATTTTTTTTTTTTTTAAGTATCTCTCAAACTGTTCAATAACGTCGTACTCCAAACACACCGAAAAATATCTTGTAAATTAGGTTAATTAATCAGTGCAGTACTATTGTCACTTTCTGCACAAAGTCGAATCTCCTCTCGTAAAATAGAGTAATTTAGAGCATTGGATCGCCAACAACAAAAAACTTGGCATGGCACCTTTTGAAGCCAAAGCCTTGAGCAAAGTATGTCTTTCAAAAATATAAAGAATCCGCATACCAATCCACTTGTGAAGCTGACTAGCGACTACGGTGGTGCACATGTGGTCCAAACAACACTTTGATCCTATTGTAGTTTTTTCGATTCGAAATCAAGTTTCCCTATCATCAATTGCATACAATCATATACATATCTACGCTTACTTGGCTCGCTGCAAAATGTTTTCGAGTTTGAAACGTAATAATGGCGGGCCAGGCCGTCCAAGCTCCATCCATGTGCTGCCTCAAAATTTCAGTACCCCACAAATTCTGGGCCACAACAAAATAGAGGGAACATTTATCCCATAAAGAATGGGAGATGATTAAATGTAACAACCACATTCGACATTATTTTTCATTATCTAGAAGGAAAATGTTATTAGCACTTTAAAATTTGTATTCTATATTTTTTACTTTCTATATTTAGAAAAAAAAATATACGAAGAGTATATAATAAGATTTTTGAAGTATCAATAACTCTTTCCATCCAGAAATGTCATGCGAATTGCGATTAGTACATAATTAAACTAACGAGGCTCCATTACAAATGCATTGACAAGTTTTTTATATATTTTTTGTGCATACTTAATTCCATGATTCCGTTACAGCCTTGTTAATACGCTGTTTAAGCAAAAGAAGGAGCTGTCAGCGTGCAGAGCAGTTCGAGAGTCTGTGAGTGTTTGCAGTATTTGGCTGGGTTCATATTTTTATATGAACATAACATAATTAAATTGATCGAGAGAATCAAACACATCACAAGATAAATGATTGAAGGTTTCTTTACCAACTGCCCACCTTGCAATTTGCACAAAAATGGATTTAACTAAAAACACGAGCCAAGCATGATCATCTGCACTCCACCAGACTTATCAATGATCACGTCCAGCATCATAGTTTGCGAGAGATTGGTGTGCTTTTTTCTTTTTTGGTTTGAATGTTACAGTAATGACGGTGTATTTACTAATATTAGAACTTGAAATATTAACTTAACTATATAATATAGTAGATGTCGAATTTTGCTAGAGATTGTGACGAATTACAAGTCCGTATACTAAACGGCACGTCTTAAGCTTGATTTTTGGTGTTGAAAAATCACACGATGATGGTTAGGGAAGGCTGAAACGTCTTTATGTGTTTTCTCAGCTTCCAAATACGTGGACTACCGTGACAAAATCACCAACTTATCTCATTTTTAAAAGAAAAAAAAAACAATTAAAAGTCACTTTACTCGTGCATAGATAACTAACGTGAAGAATATGTACAAATTTAGTTATCAAATCAATTTTAGACGTTTGATTCGGCTTTAACACTAAAAATGTGCTTTCTAGAGCAAACCACACCTCACAACTTTGCTCTCACTTAAACTTATCACGAATTGAGACCAAAATCGATTGAAACATAACCGTACCCACGTTTTAGTAACAATTAGATACCAAAATTTTGTCAAAGAAACCAAAATTCAAAGAATAGACCCGTTGGTCTGTCTCATGTCATCAATTGAAATATGCACAGTCTAAAGCGCTGTTACACTGTTTATGATGTGATTGGTCGGTGCAGTTTTATCTCAAGCAATTCGCGAACACAATCGTGCCACGGGGAAAATAACCTATATTTCCCCTTATTTTCATTACCGCATTTACGTACGTCACTTTCCGTGAAAGCTAATGAAGTGCTAGAATATCATTGGTCGGTCACATGATAATAAAAATAAAATTAAAAAACATAAAATAAAATCAAAATTAATAGAGCCGTTGGGTCCCGCCACCACCCTCCCTCACTTCACCAGCTTCCAAAACTCGGTGCGCTGGCCGTGCTATATATACTCCCACTCTGTAAACCCACTCAAATCACACCCACACCAACTCACACTCTCAGATCACAAAGATCCAACGGTCATCAGTCGCCGAGAGTTCGAGAGCGAGAATGGAGGGCAAGGAAGAGGATGTTAGGCTGGGAGCGAACAAGTTCTCGGAGAGGCAGCCGATCGGTACTTCGGCTCAGACCCAGGACGAAGGGAAAGACTACAAGGAGCCACCGCCGGCTCCACTGTTCGAGCCCGGTGAGCTGACGTCATGGTCGTTTTACAGGGCCGGGATCGCCGAGTTCATCGCCACTTTCCTGTTCCTCTACATCACAATCTTGACGGTGATGGGCGTCGTCAAGTCGAAGTCGAAGTGCACAACGGTCGGGATTCAGGGCATCGCTTGGGCTTTTGGCGGGACCATCTTCGCCCTCGTCTACAGCACCGCCGGCATCTCCGGTAATTAATTTCCCCCCCCAAAAAAAGCAGCCGTGTCATTAATCCGTTCTTAATTATAAGTAAATCTTGATTAACGGTGGTGATTATTGTTTATATCTCAGGTGGTCACATAAACCCGGCGGTGACTTTCGGGCTGTTTTTGGCCAGGAAGCTGTCGCTGACCAGGGCGGTGTTCTACATGGTTATGCAGACCCTAGGAGCTATAGCCGGTGCCGCCGTCGTGAAGGGCTTCGAGAAGAGCTCCACCTTCGAGATGCTGGGCGGTGGTGCCAACTCTGTTGCCCATGGTTACACCAAGGGTCAAGGACTTGGTGCTGAGATCATCGGCACCTTTGTCCTCGTCTACACCGTTTTCTCCGCCACCGACGCTAAGCGTAGCGCCAGAGACTCGCATGTTCCGGTACGCATGTCTAGTCTTGGATCATTTGCCTAGCTGAGCTTGAACTTCCTGAGTTTATTATTTTGTTGGCGTTTAATTTGGTTTGGTGATTAACTGGCTATGAATTTTGAATGCGTTTTGACCAGATTTTGGCTCCGTTGCCAATTGGGTTCGCCGTGTTCTTGGTGCACTTGGCCACCATCCCCGTCACCGGAACTGGCATCAACCCAGCCAGGAGTCTTGGCGCTGCCATCATCTACAACAAGCAGCATGCCTGGGATGACCACGTAAGCCCTCCTGATCCCAAAAGTGCTTTTATCAAATGAAAGTGCTTTCCCCACAAAAGCGCTTTTAATTATCCAATTTCAAAAACGGATTAATGGATTCTGAATTTTTGTTTCTAACTTTTGAGTATATAATTTTAATGTTGGCAGTGGGTTTTCTGGGTTGGACCGTTCATTGGGGCAGCACTTGCAGCTTTGTACCACGTGGTTGTGATCAGGGCCATCCCTTTCAAGTCCAAGTGATTACTGTTAATTTACATCTTAAATCGGTTTTATGATCGTCTTTCAAGCCAATCTTCGATCAAGTTTGTGTTATTTCTCATCTGTAATGCTTGTTGTTTTAAGCGTATTTTGTACGTAATTAAGGGATTAAGCTGTTAAATTAATTGTGATGTGAGCAAGCAAAAGCATGTGTGTTGATGGATGTGTATCAAGAATCAAGGGGCCCTCCATTCCATCTTTTTTAGGGAGAGGCCCCACCAATCCCGTCCGTCTGATGTGAGTGCTCATTTCCTTTGTATCTAGTGGCTGTGAATTTATGTATTTTTCAATTCAGAAAGAACACCAACCTTTATTTCACCACAAAACATTTAGCAAGAAGACAAAAAAATTTGATTGTTTTTTATTCACTTGGGAATTGAATAAGAGGGAGGGGGTGAGGGGTTGTTGAAGTTAGGTAGCCACCTAGCCAACGATGATGTGGTGGTGTCTTCTTGTTAATTGAGCTTGACTTCATGTTTAAATAATTCACTGGTCTCGCGTAAACAAAACCACATTTCATTTGCATTTGCATTGCCACTTAATAATAGTAATATTTATCTTCGCTAGTAAGTAAACGGTTTTAAACTTGATTTTTATCAAAAGAGAAATTGAATCATATTATTATGGTTAGTCTAATGTGAGGCTGATCCTACTTTACCCCTTTAGCGTAGATGATGAGCATCATAATCTCGAGTTCAATTTATCATTTTGGTTCTTAAAATTGACATAACTTTTTATTTTGGTTCTTAAAATTTTAAATCAATAAAAGTGGTAAGAGTTTTGTCAATCATCATTCGTTTTGATCATTTCGTGCAAATTTTTGTTAAATGAGGTTTAAAATTATAAAAATACCTCAACTTAATAAACAATGGACTAATAATTTGACAAAAATTCATGGTATTTTTGTTATTTTGGTTATTATTTAATGGAGATTTTTCACGAAATGATCAAAATGATTGATGGTGAACAAACTCAGAGACCACTTTTACCAATTTCAAATATTAAAGATCAAAACGAGAAGTTATGCCAATTTTGAAGATAATTTTAGCTAAAAAGCCTACTTACCATACATTTACTACCAAAAGAGTAGTGTTCTCAATCTTCTCTCTTTTGTCTTAAAGTCCCCATCTTTTAATAATCTGAACCATAAAATTTTGTCGTTTTAAGTAAACATGCCATAATGATTCGAAGGAACTTCAGAATATTGGAAACTTAATTAAATTCATACGAGTGACTGAGCATTCATAATTTAATGAAATAATGTCATGGCCCTCCTTGTACGGACTTATCAACAAAACATCAGAGCCTGCTCCACCAAATATACCATTGGCATCAAGCATGCGCGACATATGACTTCAAATTTCACAATCGCTCATGCAATAATTTGCTCATTTGAGCTGGACCGTGGTTGCGTGGTGCATGCTGGGAAATGGGTCCTGGCATCACCCAATTGCTGAAAGGCGAAAGCCGACGTTTGTTGATTAGACGGATCGAGCAAGTCAGTAAAAAGAAAAATTGTTATGATTTTTTTTTTAGCTGTTAGTTTAGTTTTTTTGGAGTTGTTGTTTTTACATTATATTGAAATTCGTGGTTTGTACACGTAAATGACACACACGTTAGAGTTATTTTAGTGAATATCGATATTTCTTCAAAAAAATTGGAAGTGACAAGTTTTTTTTTGTTTTTTTGTTTTGAACAAACGATATTATATTCACTATGAAGGTGAAGGGAGGAGTTAAGCCTCACCATGAGTTAAAATGTAGAAGTTAGATCCACTTCTACCCTTTAACATACCTTAAATGATGTTAGCAATCAAAATTAATCCAATAATATGAGATTTGGTAGAGAGATTATTTTAAGATTGAAATGAGGGGGATGAAAGTGGCTTCAAAATTTCAAATCTCTTGTAGCAGATTTGTGCCAGATTTACTTGAGCTAGAACCTATTTGGGCCAAGATAGGCCCATTAAACCACTTTGATGCATTACATATAATGTGACCGTTGGGCTTTTTATTGTGGCACAAAGTAAAGCTTAAAAAAAAAAAGAAGGTAAAATTCCAATAGTCTCCTCTCTCTCTCTCTCTCTCTCTCCCCCCCAAAACCCTAGTGGTCGTGCCATCCACCGTGCTCTTTCTCGCTTGCACTCTCTTAAGCCCAAAAGCAAAAACCAGATCCATCGGCGGTGAGACAGAATGGCGGCGATCGAGCACACTGTGCTACAGTTATCCACGTCTCCGTTGTCGAGCTTGTCGGCGAAGGTTCATCCTCTCGTCATATTCAACATCTGCGATTGCTACGTTAGGCGTCCCGACCAGTCCGAGCGCGTCATCGGCACGCTCCTCGGTTCCGTCCTGCCTGACGGCACTGTTGACATCAGAAACTCATACGCTGTTCCTCATATGAGCGCCGAGCAGGTTCTTCTTCAGTGATTTGGGTTTTTCCCCCCATTTGGTTGGTGAGAAAATTGTGGTTAAATGGGGAAAATTGCGATAGAATTTTAGTGATATTTCTTCCGGTGTCAAATTTGCAGGTAGCTTTAGATATTGAGTACCATCACAATATGTTGATATCCCACCAGAAGGTGAATCCGAAGGAAGTCATTGTTGGATGGTAAATGTCGCTATCTTTTCTGTTGTTTTTAGGTTTCTTAGTTTTATCGTGCAACTTTTTCAAGCAGTTTTTATTGGCGAATTCGAATTATTTCATGTTTAATAATGATATTCATTCTGGTGGAATGTTGCTTCTTCTGTGTAATTTACGTTTAATTTGGTGCGGAACCTGTAACTAGTGCCTAAGCTTGGTAGCCAAATATATAAAGCCTTCTAGGTTGTCCAATGCGTAAGCTTGATAGCCAAATACGAATTCATAAAAGGAATAGGGAACATTCTCGTATGTCATTGGACACGTTAGAACGCGAACTCTGTTCTCCCGAATGATAGTTTTGCGAATTTCCAAGTTCATGCCAGTGTATTTTAAACATATAACTAATAGAGATTTGTAAGCTTTCAAGTTGATTGGAATGCTTATTGTGGTGCCTTCATGATTACTTGTAGGTATTCGACTGGTCTTGGAGTTACTGGTGGTAGCGCATTGTTCCATGAATTCTATTCTAGAGAAGCTCCCAACCCAGTTCATTTGACTGTTGATACTGGATTCATTAATGGAGCGGGTACCATAAAAGCTTATGTTTCGGTGAATTTGTCTCTTGGAGATCGTCAACTTGCAGCTCAGTTTCAAGAAATTCCTCTTGATCTTCGCATGGTTGAAGCTGAGCGAGTTGGATGTAAGTTTAACCCTCTCAACTTTGATTGTTTGTAGTATCATATTTGGGCCATATTGGTTCTCATACACCAAAAACACTCACTTGATCTTCCCTCTATAGTTTTCTGACTTGATGAAACTGAAGTAACTTGTGTGCTGTGTTTTGGAGGAAACTCGAAGGAACTAGTTATTCTGAGAAGTAGTACAAATAAGTGAATTACAATTTTTTTTTAAAATCGGGGGTTCGACTTGTCCATAAGGAACAGTTTGTTTATGGTCTCAGTTGTCCAATGGCCTATAGCCAAAAGATATTCGCTTTATGATGTTACCATTCCATGAAATGGTATGTGCGCTCTGTTAGTCAAGCATTGCATTTTAGGAGCTGTTATTCTATATTAGCACACAAGTGTGTATACAACTCACTGGGTCATATTTTCCTTCCGTTGGATGGGATATCTGGATATGACCACCGAGATGCATTGAGATGCTTACGACTCACCTTGTACTCAAGAGGCCTGTACTTAATGTAACAAATCAAACACACGACCTCTTTATTGTGAGTTTGTATGTGTATTGTGAACACATGGGTATCATTTGTAATAGATAAAAATGCTGATGGAGTTTGAGGTTTTAAAAATGGATGCTGCTGTGCTGCTTTTTTCATTGAAGTTTATTTCATACTGCCACTTATGAGTTTTTATTCTGTATATTGGTCGAACTCATTGCTTCCTACTAATTTTTGGATATGATTGTTTGAGATTTATTCATGATGTCGATCTGATTCGAAATAATATGCTTTTCCATGATGGCAGATGATATTTTAAAGACCCCAATGGTTGACAAACTCCCAACTGATCTGGAAGGAATGGAAGCCTCGATGGAGAGACTTCTAGCTTTAATTGATGATGTTTACAAATATGTTGACAATGTTGTGGTTAGTAAGGAGGCTTAATCTTCTTAAGTTTCTTTCCTTTTTTGTACCTTAAATATAATGACGGATCATGTTTTCAGGAAGGCCGTGCTGAACAAGATAACACTATAGGGAGATTTCTTTTTGATACAATTGCATCTCTTCCGAAACTGTCTCCCTCAGCTTTTGATAAGCTTATCAATGACAGCCTACAGGTACTATATATTTTTGTTCATATTGTTGTAGGATACAGTTTAGGATAGTTATTTACTTTATTTATCTATTATCAGAGGCGTTCACAGCTTCCTGTTGTCGGTTATAAGAAAATCGTGCAAAATGGTTCATCAACATGTTCGCAATGGTCCAGTTGCTAATTTTACTACTAGGTTATAAGTTTTGCGAGCGTTTCTTTGACCATATACTTGTACTTTTGTGTTGTTGCTTGCAGGACAACTTGCTCTTACTGTATTTGTCAAGCATAACAAGGACACAGCTCACCCTAGCCGAAAAATTGAACACAGCTGCTCAGGTTCTGTAATGCCTTCGCTTACAGAATCATGAAATTCTACCTTTGAAAGTATTCTGTTAAGGATATATGACCTGCTGTGGGAACGGGGTCTTCGTTTGCAGAGAAGGGTGTAATATTTTTTTTCATTGAAAATATAGGTAGGATGTCAATCTTTTCGCTACCGCCTTAAGTGTTGGCTAGAAACACGATCATTTTTGGAGCTAATTGCATGGTTCGTACCCTGTTTATGTACCTTTTTGGGAAGCTTCGACGTTGTAGTCTATTCCATCTTAGAATGTTCCCTAATTCCAAATAGGGTTATAAATGGTCTTTGAGATCGACTAAAATTATCATTTTGGTCCCTCATCTTCAAAATCAATCAATGTCGTCCCCTGACATTCACTACCACACATCAATTCAGTTCATCCGTTTAGATTCTATCAATTATTCTGTTAGTTTGTATGTGGGATTCACAAATCCAATAAAATTGTGACACGTGGATTATACAAAAGAATGGTTTTTATCGCAAATGGTCCATGACATTGATCAAACTCCTCATTTTGATCCGTGAGTTTCAAAAATCAAATAAATTTGGTCCTTCACTTTCACTATCGCACATCAATAGAGTCATTCTATTAAAATTTCATTAATATTTTTTGTTAATGTGCTGATGTGATCCCACTAGTCCAATCATATAGCGTCAAGTGGATTAACTATAAGAAACTAATCTTTTTTTTCTTTTAGTTTTTGTTCTTAATTTCTTATAGTACTTTGAGTTTTAAATCTTAAAAAAAATATTTGTTTTATAGTTAATCCATGTGGCGCCATATGATTGGACCAGTGGGACCATATTATCACATTAACAAAAAAAATATTGACGAAATTTTAACGGAATGACTAAATTGATGTGTAGTAGTGAAAGTTAGGGACCAAAATGAGGAGTTTGATGATAAAAACCCTTCTTTGGTGTAATCTACGTGTAGCCATTTTATTGGATTTGTGGGTCTTACATGCAAACTAACAGAAATAGTTGACAGAATCTAAACGAAAGGACCAAATTGATGTGCGGTGGTGAATGTCAGAGAAGATATTGATTGACTTTGAAAGTGAGGGACCAAAATGATGAGTTTGGTCAATCTCAGGGACCATTGGTGATAAAAACCCTTCCTAATATGCAATCCTACTTTCTTGACTGGCTTGTATCTAATATTCAACACCCTTTGTAAATTTCTTCTCCTTTGCTGGTAAATCTGGGAGACTTTAAATAATTTTGGCATTCCCAATTTTCATCGAGAGGCCAAGTTTCTTGACAATGCCATTACTAACTTGGGGCATAGTTTGTCTGCAGATTGTATTTGGGTTCATAGTACATGCCCTGCTTTCCGTGATAGTTTCCCAATGAGGAAGGAGCATGTAGGTCAACTTGGTACAAGAACGGACCTAGGCTCCATCCTACAAGAGATTTTTCAGTTTGATCGAAATACGAGATAGTACATCACATGTCATTATGAAATTGGAGTGTAGTTTTTTTTTTTTTTTTTTTTTTTTTTTTCAAGTGTCCTTCAAATTGTATAGTGACACCTTGCATACCGCTCATTTTTCGAACATACTGAAAAATCTTTCCAAACCATCCCAACTTACAAACATGTCCTACCAGAACATAAAAGGGTTTCAATGCAAAAACAGAAACAAAAAAGAGCCCCCACATGGGCTCAAATAATATGGGCCCAAAAATGGTTAATAGAGAAAACCCTCAAAACCTAGGTGAGTGACAACCCACCGTAGTTGTCCGGAAACCAGAAGCGACCGACAACCCACACCACCAATTTCGTAGCATAAAATTACCATTGCTCACCCCTACATCGTACCATATACACCTTTAATTGCTCCAAATAAAAAACAATCTAAATCACATATCAACAATATCATTGAACACAAAGCAAAATTGAAAATTATCACCAATTAACTTGCAAACCGAAAGGAACAGCCAAAACTCACAGCCAGTGGTGGACCCATAGAGGGACCTAGGAGGTCCCAGGACCCTTTAGCAACCCACCCTGAATCATTGCTTGAAATTTTCCAGGGACCCCTCGCACTCGAGGAGGTAGGCCTGTGTGTGCCAGCTGCAGCGGTTGAGCGGAGGCGTCTTCGGAGAAGACTACTACGTGAAGAAGTTTTCTTTTTTAAGGCTTGGCCCAAAACGCTCGTTTTGGTCAACTGTTTTATTTTATTTTAATTAAAACAATATACAAAACATAGTCGTTAGTGTATATATATTTTTTAAATTCCCAGCTAGCACGTCCCCCAAGCCCCACTCTTTCCCATCCCTTCCCCCATCCCATTGCCCTGATTTTCACATATTCACCCAATCCCCAATTCCCTAATTTTTCAAAACCCTAAAATTCTAAATCCTACTCGATCCTATATTTAAACTTTTCTCCAATATCATATCTCTATTTGTTTCAAATCTCCACACCACCACCATTTGGTTCAAAATTCATGGAAGTTTTTTGGTATTCTAATCTAATCTCAATTAAATTATATTAGATATTGATGGAGGTTTATAGTCAATTATTTGATATGATTATAGATATGTTTTATGTTTGTATACTCATGTGATTATTGGAATTTAGATGGAATTTTTGTTTATTGGTTAATTGGTATTTGTTTTGTGTTTTTGTATCAATTATGTAATGTAGAAATGAGAAACATGGAAAGGTTTTTCACCACAGCCAATAACACCCTCTATTTGAATAATCTTGAAAGAGGCCCGAGAATAAACTCCAATATTATAATTAAACTTTTCAATGTTATGTTTGTCTATTAATTTTTTGACCTTTATTATTGGGACCCTCTGAGTTTAAAATTCTGGATTCGCTATTCCTCCCAGCTACCCTGGAACCAGCAACATAATTCCAATGTCGGTGAAGTAGGACATGAATTCAGAATTAAAGGAGGCAGGGCAAAGCATTGTGCCAAACCCAAGTATTTGGTTTTGCAAACCTTCAACTGAATGAGCGACAATCCGATCTCGTGATAGGCAGAGTACACAAGAGCTCGGTCGAACTTCTCAATTAAAAACATGCAAAATGACGGCAAAAGAGTCTTGAGGGCTGCATCTGTATTATGGGTTAGGGAATTGAGGTTCATTTAGAGCTATTAGAAATCTGGTGCACAATAACAAGAAATAGGCTGAAACTAGACAATAACCAAAAGTGGAAAAATCAAGTTCCCGAATTGAAATGTTGCTCAAGCCCACAACCTTTGAGCAGAGATGGGGTAAGCCACCGTCTTTGGATAGATAGGGCCTCTATCATCGTGTGAGAGATGGATAAAAAAAAAAAAAAAGACAACCAGTAGGAGGGAAAAAAAGGGAAAAGAGAAGGGGTGAGAAATGGAAGAGAAATCAGAGGATAACCAAAAGTGGGGAAATCAAGTTACCGAATGAAACGTTGCTCAAGCCCACAACCACGGACAATAGAGGATTGAGGTGCACTACCATTTGAGCAGAGATAGGGCAGGCCACCATCATGCGAGAAAAGGATAAAAAAAAAGGGCCAGTAAGAGGGGAAAAATCGAAAGAGAAAGGTTGAGAAAACAGGAGAGAAATGAGGATGGGGACATGCTAAAAACAACTCCACCGTTGGAGTTTGCTCAGGGGATATGCCAGGAAAAAAGGCCCAAGAGCCCGGCTTCAATGCTCCAGCGTAGGGAGCTCGATGGACAAGCCAGGTCCGAGCTCTGGGCCCGTGAGGAATTGCCAGCCTGAAAGCCCGAGTGGATGTGACGCAAGGGCTGACGTCAGCCCAATTTTTTATTTGTCAAGCGCGTGCATCTTACCCGCGCGTGGGGGTACGTCACCCGACACGGTTTCAACATTAGGGGCTTGCGGTACAATTTCGAAAAGTTATCGTTAGGAATCCACGTGGCTTCCCATGGTCTGTTGGATCTCAACGGCTACATAATGTGGACCGTCTGATTTACAACGGTAATAAAAATAAAAAAATCTTATTTAATATCAACCGTTGGATCTGAGATCAACAGTTGATATTATTCTGCTTTATAAATAAATAAAAGAAAAAATAGTTTTAAAATTAAGAAAAGTTACCATAGTGACACGTGGCACAATCTGGAAAGTTGGAATTCAATTTTTTTTTAAATCCAACGGCAGAGATTAATTAGTTCAATAAAAATTTTAAAAAAATTGTAAAAAATCCGAAAAAAATCTGAATTTTTTTTAAAAAATATTGTTTTTACTTTTCTATAAATACTTTCTCATTATCATCTACCTTACACCATAATTTCATATTTTCTCAACTACTTCCAATCAAATTCCAATCTTTCTCTCAAAGTTTCAATCCAATTTTTTTTTCAACAAAATGACTACTGATGCAGGTACAAATTGGATGCTTCTTTAAGATATTGCGTTGTGTACTAGCTGGGTTGAAGTTACTTATAGTTCGCTTATGGGTAATGAGATGTAGTTGCAAGAAATGTGGAGTCTTATTCATACCAATTATCTTGAGAAAATGGGTGGGAAAAGAACCAAAGATTCGATATCCAGTCGTTGGAAATTACTTAGCCAATCGTTTAGTACGTGGAGAGACGCCTTGGCAGAAGCTAGTAATACTATTCGAAGTGGGGAAAATTACGCAGATCAGGTAGCAATATATTATTTATTTGTTTGTATTATATATTTGTTACCTACTTTCATTATAATTATTTGTTTGTATTATTTATTTGTTAACTACTTTCATTATAATTATTTGTTTGTATTATTTATTTGTTACCTACTTTCATTATAATTATTTCTTATCCCGCATTGTGTAGCAACTTCAAGCACAAGCTTGGTATGGTGCCAAAACCAAAACCAAAAATAAATCATTCAAGCGGTGGGAATGTTGGAATATTGTCAAAGATTGTCCTAAATTCAAAGTTGTGCATGTCGGTCGAGAAGTTTTCATGAACAGCATCCCTCTACACTCTACACCTGATCATGGCTCGCATGTTCATGAAGATGAAGCAGAAGAAGTGCCCGAAACACCCCCCTGAATAAGCGGCGAGATCAACCCGTTATCCAATTAGGCATGAAGGTAAGAAGGCTTCAAAGAGAAAAGGGAGTACTTCGAAGAATGATTATGCAAAGTATATGGAACAACTTGCTCGCCAAGGTGAATTGACTTTGGCGCAGGAAATGGAGAAATTTGAGATTGATAAGGCTAGAGAGGAGATAAATGCTACAGCTATTGAGAGAGCATTTCAAGCTAATGAAAGAGAAAGAGAGCTACATAGGCAAGAAGGGGAACATGTTAGAGAAGAAAGAATGGCTCAACGAGATCGTGACATTATGAACACGCCTTTAGAAGGGAAGTCTCCAAATTCTAAATATTTTTGGAAGTTGGAGAAAGCGGATGTGGTGCGAAGGAGGCGTGCAAGAGAAGCGAGAGCAAGATTAGATGGTCCTAGCACGACAAAAGAAGATCATCCTAGCACCACAAATTGGTTAAGTGATGATGAATAGAGTACTTTTTGTAATCGGCGCCCATAATTTTCCAATCACTTTGGGTTGTAATTTCTTATTTATTGAATAGAGTACTTTATGTTGTTTCCAATTTATTGATTTTAGTACTTTATTTCATTTGGTAATTTATTTATACTAAGAAAATCTTTATTCAAATGACATTTAAACACACCAAATAAAATTACATAAACATACCAAATAACAAAAAACTCACTAAATGAACTAAAAGAAACACACCAAATAAAATTAAATAAAAACAACAAAAAAAAAAAAAAAAAAAAAAGACACTAAATGAACTTAAGTATCTTAAGCTTGTTTTAATTCCCACTGGTGCTCTATCAAATCAATTTGCCGGACATTGTGCATATATGGCATTTGAAGTGCAATATATTGTTGAATGATTAATTCATTGTAACATCTATCCCTTTCTAATGGTTCATGTTGCACGGGTTTTTCGGTGGCGTCATGAGCACAATATATACGTGTTCTTGAATTGTTCATCGTGTATGCCTCATATTCATCAACGACATCATAATCGTACTTATCTTCCACAATCATGTTGTGAAAAATGATGCACGTCGTCATGATGGATCGAAGCGACTCTACATCAAACAATCTGGCAGCACCCTTGACGATCACCCAGCGAGCTTGGAGGATACCAAAACAACGCTCCACATCCTTCCTACACCCATCTTGACAGCTTGCAAAGTGTTTTTACTTAGCAATTTACTGACATGACACTGTTTTGACAAATGTTGACCACCTTGGGTAAATGCTGTCTGCTAGTAGTATGGCTCGTTGTACATACGTCCGTTGACGCAGTACGTGACTCTTGGTCCTTTTCCTTGCATGAAATCGTTAAACACTGGAGATTGGGCAAGACATTGAGGTCATTTTGAGCTCCTGGAACCTCGAAAAGGGCGTGCCAAATCTATGTATCAAAAGATGCCACCGCCTCCAAAATGATACTTTTTGCTCATTTTCTGTCCCCATAAGCGCCTTGCCATGCACTTGGACAATTTTTCCAAGTCTAGTGCATACAATGGATGCTTCCAATCATCCCAGGAAAACCTCGCATCTCGCCCTTCTTCAGAAGCCGTTGCAAGTCCATGTCAGTAGGCGTCCAGAGGTACTCTGCGGTGTAGATAAATTCGATTGCTCCACAAAACCTCATTAGGGACTGAAGAATGGTTGATTTCCCCATCCTCGTTATCTCATCCACTTGGTCTGCAAATGCTCCATATATAAGCATCCATAAGGCATTAGTAGTTTTTTGCTCTGGAATGAGACCCATAGCACCAAAAGAATCATTCTTTTGCACAAAGTAAGAATCATGGTGCAAACAGCAATCATGATTTTGTTGAACAAATGTCATTCCATTCTAAAACGATGTCTAAAGTACGTATCAGGGAATGCACTGTTACGGACAAAATAATCGTCCAAGAGTTCCGTACCTCATCGTTGCCTACTTCTATCAAGGTTTCCGGAACGGCGGGGCCTGCAGATCTGACCCACATCTTGGATGACTCAATGGGAATATGAGGCTCTTGCCATTCTTGCTTCATCATCTCTCCTTCTACGCTCCTCATAATCTTCCCTCTCATTTTGGGCCACCTGGAGATTGAACATTCCTTCTGATTGGTTAAACAATTCTTCCTCTTGCTGATAGATTTCCCACATCATCCTTGAGGAAGAAGAAGACATTGTAAGAAAGAAGCAGAAACTATGAATAATGATAGAGATTTTGGTGAAGAAGGAAGCATAAACTATGAATAATGATAGAGATCTTGAGAAAATTGGTGTGAGATATGTGAGGATGAATGGTGGATTATATGGAGGATTCAGAAAGGATTAGGCTGTAGATAATGCCACGTGGAATACCGTCATTCGTTAGAAATATGATGGAAATCTATCCTCAAAGATTGTAAACAGATTATGATACGTGGCGTGACGTGATTGGTTAATAATCTTATCCGAAATCCATCACCAATAATTGTATTTTCGGATAATGACACGTGGGGCAACGAGTACGATTAAAAATCTTATCGGAAATCCATCACCAATAATTGTCTTTTCGGATTTTATGACAAGTTGCGCAACGAGAATGATTAAAAATCTTATTCGAAATTACAAATAAAATTATATTGTATTATTTAATAACTTTTTAGATAATGACACATGGCGCAACGAGAACGATTAAAAATCTTATCTGAAATTACATTTAAAATTATTTTGTATTATTTTATAAATAAAAAAATACTAATATTTTATTGCCTATTGCCTATTGCCTTTGCCAAGGCTATTGAAGTGCAACAGCGAAGATGCAAAAGACGATTACTGTTCATTAAGGGCAGTTACTGTTCATTGGGTGGATAACATAGTGTATTACCTGAGGGGGGACGTTTCACACGCTGGAACTGCTCTAAGTAAGGGAAAGAAAAGGAAGGAAATCGAGGCACGTGAAAGGGAGGGGAAGGAATTGAGGCACGTGGAAGGGATGATGGAATCGCAGGGAAAAAGGAAGGAGAAGGAAGAGTCGCATGACAAAGTGAGGAGAAAGGGAAGATGTAGAGGGTGGGAACGGGATGGGAAGAGGGAAAAGGGCTAGAAAAAGGTAAAAGGCGGGCTGCCGCCAACCCAAAGTCAGAGCAACGGGCGGCGGCTAAGAGCTTTTCAGATCTAGGATTGTTTTGGGAAAGAGAAGATGGTTAGAGTGAGCTGAGTTATGAATGAATATGTTTTGCGATCAACAGAAACCAACTAAAATGCATATATATTGAATATTTTTTCCTTTTGAATACAAGCAATTTGAATTTCCACTACGATTTAAACTTGTGGCACAATGGGTTGAAGAAAATGACTCTAATCACCAGAGCAATACTTGTGCATATGCACGATCATAATTGATAACAACCAAAATTATGTTAGTGGGTTAACTTGAAACATAATAATCTAATGATTTTGGCCTTTTGCCATTCATGAGAAGTCAGGTAGCAGGCAACTAGTATATATGATTGGATCCTTTTCCCCCCAAAATCATATTCTCTATCCTTAAATATAAAAAATAAGGGTTTGATATGAGTGGGGTTGGCTTTTGGCCTTTTTGTATGGGATGATGGCGGTGAAGCTTCCGTTGCAGCAGCAAAAATGGAAGACAAGAAAGTAGAAAAGAAGGCAAGATTTTTAGGGGACGGCCTGGATTTTACGCGTGCCCTAATTCTAGCTTATGACTTCTCGAATCTCACATTCACCATAACATAAACACCTTCCCGACTCTTTTTCTAGAAACATTGTGTCAAAATGTTTATATTTAGGGTTTATAGCTTTGTAGATAGATTAGATAGATGGACAAACACAAAAGACAAACAGGACACCGTGGCACTTTTACCAATCTCAACCTTCCAAGTTAACTCTCTCTATGGTTAACAATAGGGAACTGGCTTAGTTTCAAATGTTTTGTTCTAAGATTTGGAAGTTGGGTTTTTCAGTCAAATGTTGTTAGTGAAATGCTTTGATCGAGAAGCATGCGTTCCTTAAGATAATCATGTTCTTAAACACTAAATCTGTTGAGAGAGCATGAGAATGTCACATAGAAGGATGAAAGTTTAGTATACGATCTTAAAAAGTTTTAAGCTTCTCCACCCGTCCCTATATGATTTTGCATTGGATATTTCATTCAAACATGGTATCATAGTCAAGATTGTACAGGTTCACGTCTCACCTATTAAGAATTGTCTACATGTTAGACTCAAAAGATGTCATAGGCAATTGGATATATTTTATGTAAGGATGTGGAGAGTTGTCCGGCGTAAAAAAATTACGACAGACTTTGCACGTGGACATTAGAGGAGAAAGGGTGGGAGCATTGGGTTCCTTTTGACCCAAAAATAGTTCATTCTATATCATCACGCAACCATCATTCTGTATATAAAATTTTGATTCCACCAATGCATGTGCATGATTATAAAGAATAAAATATTTTGACGAATACAAGTCCAGTATAGAAGTTTAAAAGAGATTTTGAACTTGTCTAACCATTACCTAGGTTAGGAACTCTCTGTTCTAGCAAATATTATTCATCTGCATAAGCAGAAAGAGGGGCAAAAGTTGCTTCCAAAGGAGACATGATCGAGATGACGATGATCGTGGGTTGGCACTTACCCAGCCAAATGCAAACCCTAGTGCTTATGCCAACCCAGCAAAAACCCTAGTGCGGTATTACCAGGATTAAACAAATTAAATAAACCCATGATCTATCCAAATTTGGTATATATCCTGATGATCACATATATTATCAGAGTCATAACTCACTGATCACCTGTTACCTGCATAGCCTGTTCACTAATTAACTAGATTACTTAGTTTGGCACTAATTAATTAAGAGTCCAAGGAGTTAGATAGAAGACCACATTCACAGACAGCAGTCAGCAAACTATTGTGCCAAGTACAAACAGACAAATATTTTACTCGTGAATGCGAACATCATCGGGAATTGTTGAAAGTGCGCAACACAATTTGGCCAAATTGCTCTTCGATCTTGACTAGCAATTAACAAATCATATATTAAATACTATTCAAAATCTTGAGAGATCAAACCATGCATGCTCGAAGACTTTTCTTGGGATTTTGTCACAAACGTCTGAATTAAATGGATCATGAACCATTATCCTCGTTTTGAAGTAATAAATAAGGTTCTAAATATTACCGTTCCTAGTTTAACTTTATTTTCTTTTTAAGTATTGGAATAAATTTCGAGTTTGAATCTTTTTTTTTTTAAATAAAAAATAAAAAATACAAAACTTGATAAGATTAATAGCATGCATACACCCCATGTTAATTATAGTTCATTTTAATTAATTATTTTCATTCATCAAATGTTTAAGATTCATTCTATTTGATTATTGGCTTTGTTTGATTAATTAGTTGCTCATGGTTATGTCTATTTGCTCCTCTTAGAATTGATTGATCCACTTATATTAAAAACCCTCCTCTAGCTACTAGCTAGGGTTTCTTTGATCTACACTTTGTCATGCACTCGTTTATCAATGAAACTTATATATGTTCATCGGCAAAAAAGAATAGCATGTATTACGTAAATTAGTTCCTTTTTCCTTCTTGAAAGTTCAAACTTTCAAATCCACATAAAAAAATAAATCGCATGCAAATCTCATGGCGTATATATCATGCTTTTAACCATTGTTCAGACTTTTCATTCAACATAATCCCCGTGTAGGGACAAACCCTAAAGAACAGAACTTCACCTACACTTTTGATCACTCCCAGAATTGGATAGCCTGCTATCAAATGAGAAGTGCGTTTCTAAAATTTTCAATATATATTTCGAACCCTAAAGCAAAAGATGAAGCAAACCGAGTGACTGGAAAAAGGGGGATGTAGTTGCTTACGACAGGAGGCACATGACATAACATAATCCAATATGTCTCCTCTTCTCTTTTCCCTTTTTGGCTGGTCATGAGTTGTCTGTCCCTCCTAAATTTCAATTTGTGGTGGCTTTATTGTCGCTTTGTTTGTGTTCCCACACTGCGCATCCTTAAAAGGAGGTTTACGATTTCCCCACCCTATTTGACTGAGCTATGATCAGTCTTTAGGGTCAACCTAACTCAGTATCTTTGTCAGTCTGCTGCGAACAAAACCATCCAATCCAAATCAGACAACGTGTAATTTTGACTTCCACTTGCATCGATCGATCTTTTTTTGCCCTGGATAATTACCTTCATGAGATTTGCACTCTTCTGTATGACCTTTAGCAGACACCAACTGAATTAACTATGATGCTTGGCCTTACTCACATGTCTTAATTATCTTGGACTTACTATATTAATTCTGGACTGTTTGAAAATGATTCTTTAAAAGGTACTTCTGCCAAGAAGTAGGACGAAATTTTTAAGAAACATATGCAAGCGTTTTTTAGAAACACTTGAAATACTTGCTAAAAAAAGCATATACATAGTAAGTGTTATTCCAAAACGACTATTTTTTTTTAAAGTACTTTCAAACTTGCTCTTATCTAATGTTCCATAGCATGAGAATTATAAAATTGAAAAGCACAAAAAACCGAAAAAAATCTATACTGTGCATATGAACTCAAGAAATATATACAAACCGTAAAATTGTATTTTAGTGAAAACTTTCATCTTGTCTACTCGCCGACCAATGTTGAACATTGGCAGCTTTCGCGCATGTCCCTCTATTTCTAATTTCTATCTCCCTGCGCACAAAAAACAGGGAAAAGATAATTAATTAAAACCGAACAAATCCACATAATTATTCAATCTCAAATTCCCTAAAAACAACGCAGACAAATGTATAAACAAAGTGCTGATTTCAATAAATCCAAAACATTTAAACAATAAAAGATGTAGCGCAAAAAAATAAAAAAATAAACACCAATGGATCCACTTTAGGGTATTATATATGCACACGGGTTCACACTGTTTTGAGTTCAAAGGCTCAGAAAGAAGGAAGTTCCTGAGCCAGCAGAAGAGACCGGTTTTGTTTCTAGCCATTTGAAGCTGAAATATGGACGATGGCATGCCAGGGTTTTGCATTAAAGGATCGAGTTTTCGCAGTGGTGGTGGCGGTGGTAATGGTAATAGTGGAACCAAGTGCGGGCGTTGGAATCCAACCATTGAACAGGTTAAAGTGCTGACTGACCTGTTCAGGTCTGGACTCCGAACGCCGAGCACTGATCAGATTCAGAAAATCTCCTCTCAGCTAAGCTTTTATGGAAAGATCGAGAGCAAGAACGTCTTTTACTGGTTTCAGAATCACAAAGCCAGAGAAAGACAAAAGCGGCGTAAAGTTTCTATTGATGACAAGGATATCATTCGTCGAGATCAGGAGAACAAGCCGTCTCCAAAACGTACGTTAATTAATCATTAGCTGTAAAAATTTTATCTTTTTTGATGTTCTTCACTTTAGGGTTTTCTAGTATGCACCGGAATTCTGGGCCGCACATCTAATCATGAGTGTTCAAACTCTCAATTAATATTTTTCTTTGCTGATGTCGTGGTTTTATGTTCCGTTCATTGCAGAAATAAATCAGGTTTCGGAGCCGGCGAGAGTGATTGAGACCCTTCAACTTTTCCCGATTAACTCTTTAAACGAATCTGAGGGAGAGAAGCTGAGATTTCATGCAAATGAATATTGCAAGGAGACATCAGCTTTTACTTACACTGTTGGGGCAGAAATGGACCTTCCACCTTTGGATCTGCGCTTAAGTTTCCAATAATTTACATGCTTCAAATTTATGAGAAAATGAACGAAAAAAAGAAGAAGCTCCAGCTAGCTAGCTAGTAGCCATGGCTGCCATTTGTAGAATTTAGGGTTTAGCAGCTGGCATGAAGGGTCAACAGAAAGGTAAGGAGGGAGAGATAGAGGTTGAAAAGCTTTCGCAGTATTGACGCTAATTTGAGTTGTTGAATTAAAATATTGGAAATTCTTGGACATTCTTCTCTGCATGTGCACTTTCTTGTTGTTATTAATTTCTCTGTGATTTACTCTGTTGGGTTTCTTGTTTGTATGAATGGCTTGGAAATCGGAACTTTCTCTTGGCCACGTGAGAAATGTCTCCTTGGGCTGCAAAATTGTGAATGGAATTGCTACACTTGGCCTTGGTCATATGACTCATATACCTTTTACTTACCTTGGGTCTGCTTCCCCACTTGCCCACAGCTCTCATTTTATCCTTACTAAGTAATGGCAACTACCAAAACTATTCTTAAATTTCATTTGGAGATTCTAAACCTGCTCTTTCATGCGGATCTGAGCGTATTTACATTATTTGTTCGGATGCATTATCTCTTATGCACTCGAGTTTGAATTCTTTCTTTACAATTGGAATTAGATTAAAATATAATATTGTCGTTTAGAAAAATTGGCCATTCATGAATAACTTAAAGCTCCGGTTCTGGAATCTCATACATTGAGAGTAGTTTTGGAAGTTGCAATAATAAATAGTGATAGCATAAGAGTAATTTAACAAAAGGGATATTCGAGCTTAATACCTATTTCAATATTGAAACGAGAAGTGTGACTCTTCTAGTTCAAATTAAAGGGGAGTGTATACAACTTGTTTACTTCTTATTTACCTATGACATTTCAAAGAGTGAAATTGTCGTATATACTGTGTCATTTTATTTAGGAAATTATAAACACACACTTTTTTAACTTCTCACACACCTCTATTTAATCTTGTCCATTGTTTTCGTTTGATTCATTTAATTCAATGATCAAAAGCAAAGAGAAGTATGTGAGAGACTAAACAATGTGTGTGAAAATCATCATCATTTATTCATACGGTTGAAGAACACTCTAGATGGTCCGAACCACTTACAAGAGGAATTATGGACATGGCCTTATGCGAGAGGAACCAACGTTCCTTCATGTGCAGCGTCTACTTATATTCATGATATTTCTGCTTCTACTAGCTATCGTTTTAGATGATTTTTTTTCATGTGTTTTCTTTGTAAGTGGGGTTCCCTTATCGTGTTACTTGCTATGTTATTTCCATCAATGAGGCTTGGCTTTATGTCCCCCTTATTTGTATTTCCATTCTTATCTTAATAAGATGATGGGGTTCAGAAAAAAAAAAAAAAAAAAAAAAGGCCATACAACCATACTCGTAAACCTGGAGTCCCCATGTTTAATTTGCTCACCTTGGCTCACCCAAATAGTCTTCCTGTGTGCCTTGCTTATGCCCCATACGCCAGGGCGGACGTAAGAACCTCTCCTCATGTAGGTACAAACTTCATTGCAAAGGTTCCGCTCTTTTCTAAATGAGTTGACAGTCTACCTAATCTGATTGTGGGACGTAAGAATCTCACCCTGCCATGGAATGGTTTTGAAAGGAGCATGTATGAGTACTCTGATACAAGTGTCAGGGCCATAACAATAACATGACCGGCTAGAATGATTTGTTTTTAGCATGTCGGCGATATCTCATATTTGTGTCGTTGAAACTAGTCTATATATTTTCGACATATTATATTCGACATTTTAATTTTGATTTTCACAAAACTTGAGACTAATAATATAAAGTGACTTTTTTATAATCGAAACATTTGTATTTCAACATCACTTTAACCAAAAGCTCAAAAAAAAAAAAAAAAAAAAGGATAAACAATTTGCGAAAGGCCGAAAAGCAATGAAGTTTACCGTAATAAAGCCCATAAATCTTGGGCTCAACTGTCTCAACCTGGGCTTTGCGGCCCAACTCATTTCTCCAGAAGCAAACAAAAGTATTTCACATATAATATTGGTGAGAGAACCGGAAGGAAACAGAACAACAGCCGAGCAAGCAGCTTTTTACAGACAAATTATAGGGAGAAAGGTTTCCTGCGGGAGAAGCTAACTCAAAAATTTCCGCAAAAAAGCAGGAAAATTCAGAGAAAGCAGAAGAAATCTAGCAATGGATGTGATCAAAACGCAGCAAATCTCATCGAGGCCGATCGAAAAGGTGATAGTTCACCCGCTGGTTCTGCTCAGCATCGTCGACAACTACAACAGGGTCGCCAAAGACAGTCGCAAGCGCGTCGTCGGAGTTCTGCTCGGCTCGTCGTTCAAAGGCACCGTCGACGTCACCAACAGCTACGCCGGTTCGTTTATTTCTCGCTCTTTTACTCCCGCAGCTTCTCGGCTCTGTGTGGATCTCGTTTGCTTTTATTTATTTTTAAATAATTTTATTGAATTTTCGATTTTTTTAATCTGATTAAGGAAGTTTTGAATTTGAATTTGAATTTTGCTCCGGCTGTTGTTAATTATTGTTTGCTTAGTGGGAAAAATTGGTCTTTAGGCTCTATATATCTGCTGCTTTGAGCTTGAAATTAAATTGGCTGAACAAATTTATCTTGCATTTGTATGCTGATATATGAATTAGTACTCACGTAATTTAGACCAAGTTTCAAAATTTAGATGTACAAAAGGTAAAAGTAATGCAATTTGATAATTCATTTCGGGTTGAACTCGGAGGTACTGATGTCTTTGTAGGATAAATGTGCAAATATTTGCTTTCCGAATGCGTAGACTCGTGCAATTTGGAGATTTATTAGTGTATGTACGGCACAATATGCTTTCTATTTCAGCTTCCTGTTGAATTGTACGTTCCTTCGTTGTTGGTCTCTACACTTGCGTTCTTGTACTGCTTTGACTTCGAGATTGCTTGTTGGTTTTCCGAGAGATTGTGATGTAGCGTCAGCCTCGAATTACATGCTTGTCCCCTTAAATTTAACTTGTTAGTTTGGTTTGTGCTCTTATTAGACTAGAAGATTTCTTATTTTGCCTTTCCATGTTTTATTTTATAATTTTTATTCTAAAACCTTTTATGTTTCCAGTTCAAGCACGTTACTTTTGACTTATATAATACATGAATTTCTGTTCTCAGTGCCCTTTGAAGAGGATGACAAGGACCCAAGTATCTGGTTTCTTGATCACAACTACCACGAAGCCATGTATTCCATGGCAAAGAGAATAAATGGTACTAATCAAGGATACATCTCTTATTTCCGATACATACATTATATGTTATGATGAAAAGATTGACACATAATTTTTTGCAGCTAAGGAGCATGTTGTGGGATGGTACAGCACAGGGCCCAAATTGCGAGAAAATGACTTGGACATTCACGGTTTATTTAATGAGTAAGTTTCTCAGCTCTATGCAAACAGTGCTACTTGGACCTGAGATTCCATTAGGCTATGAATATCATGAATGCTTCCTATAAGTTATAACAAGTCTGGTCAACAAAATTAATTTGAGGGACTTCATGGAGATAAACTGAGACATGTAAGGTTCATATTGCTCACACTGAGATTGGAGAAACTAAGTCCTCCATTGACTAAAACTAGAAGAAGCAAAAGTGCACTTCTTCCGGTTCTCCCCTTCCTTTTTTTCTCTTTACTCCTCATTGTGTTATACCGTTTTGTTGGTGTAACTTGAAGTTTGGTAAAAACAGTAACTAAGATGGCTGAGATTATGGAAATTTTGAGGTTGTGCATCAGTTATCTGTAAACTATTGATGGTTGGTTACGAAGAAGCACTATATCTGTAAACAGTAACTATTGATGGTTGTATTTAATAAAACAGTTGAAATATTCTGGCATACTTATTTAGTTTTTTATCTCTATCGCGGCGGAACATTATTAAATTTAGCATCCATCTACAGGCACATATTTCCCTTTCTTATACTTTCGTTAATATTTATCTTTTTGTCCCCCTATATCATGTTTTCCTTTTGATTTTCAGCTATGTTCCAAATCCTGTCTTGGTCATTATAGATGTCCAACCTAAGGAGCTGGGAATACCCACAAAAGCTTACTGTACTGTTGAAGAGGTTAAAGAGGTAGAATCACAATTTTTTTACATTGCTTTTCCTAACTTGAAATCTGGTTTTAATGCTACAAACTTGAATTAACATTTTGGTATGGGTACAGAATGCTACCCAGAAAAGTCAGAAGGTGTTTGTTCATGTGCCTTCTGAAATTGCTGCCCATGAAGTTGAGGAAATTGGTATGCCCTCCTTTATTTTAACATTGATTGGAATGACTTCTAACTTATTGCGTTCACATTTTAATTTTTGCTTTCCTTTGTGCGTTGGTGGGTGTCATTTTGATCCTACATATGGTTTTTATTTACCATTTTTCCCTTTTAACAGGAGTGGAACACTTGCTTAGAGACGTAAAGGATACAACCATCAGCACTCTTGCAACAGAGGTTCGGTTTTATTAGATTTTCATTTAGCATTTTCGCTTTTTATTCACTCACAAACAGACATGCATGTCTGTGAATATGGATGTGTGTGCACCAGTGTATGTTGTTGAAATGATCAGAGTTTCTTATGAGTATAAAAGGCAATACAAAAAACTTAGTATCCTATCCTTGTACAGGTTACAGGGAAACTCACAGGTTTGAAGGGATTGGAAGCAAGACTTAAAGAGATTCGGGGTTATCTCGACCTTGTTATTGATGGCAAGCTCCCATTAAACCACGAGATATTGTACCACCTACAGGTCTGGCTTTGGCTTACCATATATATAGTACAAGCCATAATCTGATATCTCTCTAACTTTTATGAGGTTTTGGTGCAAGTTTGATTTATATCTAACTTTTGTAGCTCCACAATGAAATATGGTTCTTCTATATATTTGCCGCCTATTGATAATTAGTAAAACTAATGAAAAGGGCTTCAAAACTTTGAATTTAACGAAGAGGACAAGAATGTGTTGTAAGTGAATAGTAGTACCAGGATTGACTCTTTAGAGTAAAAATGTGGTTTTTCGTTAAAGTGAACAATACCGGGAGCTTTTCGTTAAATACTTTTGTTGCTCCAAATGAAATATGGTTCTATATCTTCGCCCCTGTTGATAATTTCACCATCAAACTTGGTAATTTTTCTTATTTCGCTATTCAAAATTCATGCAGGATGTGTTCAATCTACTTCCAAATCTTAATGTTTCTGATTTGGTCAAGGCCTTTTCAGGTAAACCCAACCTTTCGCATAAACCGCTTTTTGGTTAGATTTGTTCTTGTGCAAATGCTTCTTTTGTTAGAGAGTTCATGTTCTTGTTGTCATGTGCAGTGAAAACAAATGATATGATGTTGGTTATTTATCTTTCATCCCTCATCCGAAGTGTTATCGCTCTTCACAACTTGATCAACAACAAGGTGAGATGCATTTCCATGAATGTATTACTTTATTATTAGGATTCCTCTTTTACATCAATACAAGAGACGACATCATTCTTTGTCTGCTCGTTACGATTTTATTGTGAAAATTTTGGAATATTTCAGATGCACAATAAGGAGCACGAAAAGGCAGAAGACTCTAAACAAGTTGCTGTATCAGCTGCCGCTGGAAGCTAGAAGTATTTAAATTTGGCTCGGACTTTAGAGGGGCGTCATCTGTTGGACGAAGATAACCGATGCGCTTGATGGATTTCGAGTTTGATTTGGAGGGATGCATAGGACATGCCTCATTAGCAATCAACCTAATCTTTAGCTATGCCCCAGACGCTGCTCACTTCCTTTTGAACATATGATTTCCGGGTTCTCGAGCGATAATGGAGATACTCGTCTTGTATTCTAAAATTTCCGCTGCTTTCCTTCTTTCTTTTTCCTTTGTTGACGTCTTGTTTCATCCGTGTTAGTAACCTAATGAAATTGGAACCGAAATATCGATCCTTGATTTTCCGTTCATTTCCAAACGCATAGCGTTTGAAGTATTCAGATTCATGATTTCTCGTGCGTTTACGAGACAACCAGAGCTTAAAAAGTATGTGGGTTCTACATTACGATTCGATTCTGAATGTTACTCGAACTGAGAACATCATTAGAAAATAAGTACGTTATTGAATTAAGTCAGAAACGATTACAAAATCAAATTCATATGTTTCTCTGAGTAATTTTTGGAGGGTACAGGATTTGAAGTTAAAACATGATGTTAATTTGCTGATGTTAAGTTTTTTTTTCACTCTTTCACTCAGTCTTCTTCTTCTTCGGTCTGAAACGCTTGCTGGAACTCGGCATCCATGACAACCCCATCCATAACATGCACCACGCTCGCCTTCCTCCTCACATCAACCCTCTCCGACCGAACTCCGTTCACCACCACCGCCCCGTCCTCCTCCTTCGACAACCACAGCGTAAACCCAGATATCGAATCGTACGACAGCTCCTTCCCAATCGGCACATTGTCCGAAGCAATACTCCTCGGCACCGTCGAGAACCCCAGCACTCGCGAAATTATCGCGTACGTGTCGTTCATCTTCTCGGGTGACAAGCTATCCTTCCATCTCAGCCGCAGATCGCGCGCGAAGGCTCTCTCCGAAGGGAGGAACACGGTGAAGGGAAGATCTTCCGGCAGCATTTCGAGCATCATTTCTCCGAACTTCCCGATCGGTAATTTGTCGTTTTGTGAGGCTTTTCGGCTGGCTTTTGTGGCGACGTATGGTCCGAGCGGGATGTCTGGAAGCCGCAGGATTGAGATTGTGAGGATTACGAAACAAGAAATCGACACGAACCCGAATACGAATACAATCGGGTTTCTGAGAATCCGGGTTCTACTCATCGTCTGAGGTTCAGGACGGTCCGGATCTGGCGACGCGGCGGCAGGGAAGGCGTTTGATTCAGCCGAGATGGAGTTGCTGCTGAGGTCCAACTCCAGTTTCCGGCTGTCGAGAAGTTGAGACGAAGGCTGATAAAGCCTGAGATTTTGGGATGTAATAATTTTAAAAGCATCGAGATTGATGCGACGTCGTACTCTTGCTGGACTCAGTGAAGAGACTTAACATCAATGCGGCCCAAACATTAGCCTCAAAACTACATCTAAGGTTTGATTATAAACTAGGTTTAGTGTTTGACACATAGTAAGTTTATAATAACAGAATTAAGAAAAATTACGTTTATAAAATGTGTCAGTCAATAATTAACGCTACAGAGATGCCATATTTATTTTAAATGCAGAAGATTTAATCTCACTTCAGTTGACTAAGATAATATGCTCGTCTTTATCCTAGTTGACTATCGTACTTTGGCATATATGTAGGTCTTGAAGGAAAAAAAGAGTTAAAAATTGTAAAGAAAATTAATACACATCTAAAATGACATAAGAAAATACTTATATTACAAATAAAAAGGAATTCACAAATAGACAGCAGTACATCCCTCCCTTTTGTTCTTCCAGACCAGATTAATCACCCCCGTTCAACCCAATCCCACGTCAGCACCCAGGGGCCCATAGTAATCGAACGGTCATTGGAGACTACTGATCGAATTTCATTCTTTGATCAACAAGAAATTTTTCAAAATGACTTGAACGCGGATGATAAATTACGTATTTTTATATAACTAATTTAAAATTTTATTTTTTAAATATTGACATGTGATATATTAACTCATACTCTGACCATAAAAAAAAAATCTCTCTCGGCGAGAAATTTTTCGATACGACTAATCCTCCCTACATTCACCCACATCCTATCTTTTTTCCTCTTCCTTTTAAGCTTTAAACAAAATGTAACGTCATTTTACAGGCTCAGCTGGACACGTATTGCATGAACTCAGAATCTGTTTCGAGACCAGCCATTGCGTCAGGCGCCAAAACCACCTCGAGGTCAACGCTACCACCTCCTTCCCTCCCCGGAAACGCCGATATCTTCCCGTCGAACTTATTCGCCCGCCCGCTCCGAATCGCCATCGGCCGCCCCCACCCGAAATCGTTGTCGTACATCGGGAACCTCGGCGAGCTCCCCATCGTCATCATCGCACCGTCGAAGTTCCCAAGCGGGAACACCCGCGGGTTCCGTTCCCAATCCTCAATGACGCCCCGCACACTATTGTTATCGTGCGCCTTCACACTCTTGTTCAGTTGCTCCGCGCACCACTTTGTGTCGTGCGACAGCACCTCTTCCGCCGTCGCGTACGTCGGGATGCTCTGAATCGCGTTCCCGAAGTAGAATGCGTCCAGTTTTGGCTCCAGCCTGTGACGGCAGTTCACCGCCATTCTGAACGTCGTCGTTTGGGACGACGGCAGGTTCCTCGCGCGCGTCACGGATCGCCAGAGCAGCGAGCAGAGCGACTGAAACGACGAGATCTCCGCCGTAGTTTTGGAGTTCGCGTTCGAAGTTTTGAACCAGTTTTCAATAATTGACGTCACTCTCGCGCCGTTATCGTTGTTTTGGTAGGGGTCGTTACTCTGCTTCCCAAGAATCTCGACGGCGCTCAGCAAAACGTCTTCGTTTTCAGACCATTTTTTGTTGTTGGTTCGGGCCTTGAGCTTCTGTATAGCTTCTCTGCTGAAGCTGAAAATTCTCTCGCGCAATGGCTCGTCCACGTTGAATGTGACTTTCGGACCGCCGTCTGGGAATCGTAGCACTGCAGGCGAGATCAGAACCGAGTTCCGGCTGAAGTCCGGCTGCCTCGTGATTGTCAATTTTTTGTAGTTATAATTCTCATTCGGTGATAGTGAAGATGCTCGGCAGAGCTCCGCGAAGGTGTTGAAGAAGTTCCAGAAGGAGGTGCCGTCGGTGACGGCGTGGTTGACGGAGCATCCGATAAAAACGGCGTCGTTGAGCTCGGTGACCTGGACGGCCAGGATTGCGTTGTGATGGCCAGTGTAGCTGACGGTCCTGTCGAAGGCGAACAACTCCTTGACGCAATCGGGGACGTCAGCAGGGCCCAAAACATCTCGGATTGAGAGACTGGGGGCGGACGCGTGGATGAAGTCGGCGCCAGCATCGTTGCAGCTGATGTACACGTGGCCGGTGGGATAGGTGGTTAGTCTGCCAGCCAATGGGGGGAAGCGGGAGAGGGTTTGGGAGAGGGAGGATTTGAGGAGGGGGATGAGGGTGGAGGGGATGATGGGGTAGGGAGGGAGGGGGAAGAGGAGGCCCTTCTGGATGTAATGGCAGGAGAGCATGGGGAGGTCGGAGACGGAGAGGGGGAGGTCGTCGAGGGAGGAGGGCAGGTCAGGGAAGACGGTGCATTTGGAAATGATTAGAGACATTGGCGAATCGGAAGAAGGCATTCTTTGAAATTTTTAGGGATAAAAAATCGAAGAATTGTTGCTTCGTCTTCTTCTTCGGAGGATGGCCAAGTCTGTGTAGGTTAAACTGGAGTAGTGAGGAGGAGTGAGGAAAAGTGTGGGAGTTGGGAGTGGTATTTATAGGGTGGGATTGGGGATTTGGGTTCATGAATGTGCATACGTACGATTTGTGGTTTAGCTGATGTTCCCCTTTGTTATTATTTGCTGATTTGGCTATCATGGACTTCTTAATTTTTAATTTTTGTGTTCCATGAGTGTGTGTGTGTGTCTGATGATACATTGACTATGGGCTGTTTGGGGTTACTTCTAAATATATTTTTTTAAGGAAAATGCTCGGAATGTTATATTTATGTTTATATTGGTATAATATTTGATTTGATAAGTAATATGTTTATTCTATGTTAATTAATGAGTTTTTGGTATTGAATTTTAGTCATATCAATCATTTGTCATATTATATGGTACACTAATGTAATACAAATATATGGTGATGCAACACATGCGTAGAAGGGATACAAACGTATACAAACTTTAAAACGCTGTTTTTGAATCCTAAACTATCATTTTTGACCTTAAACATGACAAGCTTATGATCTAACCATGAGGCATTCTTCTCACGATTCCCTTTAAAACGACATATATATGTGCAATTCTGACACCCGAATATTTCTTGATGGCTTTTCTGTCACCATATCGATTAAATCCAATATTTCCGAACCTTAATTCTTCTTTTCCAAAATTTGAGACATTTTATTTTCTTCTTTTTTCGTCAGAATTGACTCATATCTCTCCTACATCATATGATCTCCATAATACTCTAATCGAAGCATTTAGTACGTGCTTTTTCAAAAAGTTTTTTTTTTATGAACTAGACACATTTAAATTTTTTGGCCTCTTAAGAACAAAATTTGAAGGATTTGGTCAGGACTCTCTATCTTTCCGAAAGCTCTCTCCCTCAACAAAACCCTAGCAGGCTACCTCCATCGTCGCCCGCCTTTGGCTATGGTTGGGGGCCGGTGGCAGCTTCCCTCCTAGCCTTTTCTCCCTTCTTCTTCCCCCTTTTTCCCCCATTTTCTCCATCCCAGCCTTCTCCTCCTCGTCATCCACGACTTTCTTCCCCCCAACATCATGCCGACTTCTCATTTCTGGCCTTGACCTACCTCATCTCCCCTCATGTGCTTATCTCCCACCCTTTTGTGTGTAGCATTCATCGGATTTATGCCTTGTACCCTGATATGGGCATGCCCTTTCAATATTTTTTTGTTTTGGTGTTGGCTTTTCTTGGCATGGGGTGGATTCGAGTTGCAGATAGGTTGGATCCACCTTCGTCAACTCTTTTATAGGGTGGTATCACCTTCCTCATCTGGTTCCAGTGGCTGCACTGATGTGTGCACTCAGATTTGATGGCTCGACTTGTTCTGGCGGCTCGACTTGATCTGGTGGCTAGGCTTGTGAGGTTTTGACCTGGTGGCTCTGCTGCTTGTTACAGCTAGCCTTTTTGGTGCTCAATGTGTGGATTATAGTACCTCATTCAGGCGAATTTATAGGTGGTCTTGGCCTATGTGCCTCGTCCCCATCTGTGATGAGTGGACCAGTGGATTCCTTCTTGGAGTAGTGTACTTGTTTTCACTCACCTTATGTGCACCGTGGTGGCGCTGTTGTTTTCGCTAGATTGGTCTTCGCCTTTGTGCGATGCTTTATGTAGTCTTGTCTGTCAACAGTGACTTGATGTGGTCTTGCTTTACCGCGATGACTTTATGTCACTACTACAAAAGTACTCAGTAGTATCATTCTAAAAGACGACAAGAAAAACCTATTTCTATCGGATATTAGCAAAAAATTCGACAAAAATTCATGGAGTGGCAGATAAAATAACCGACAACATTGCATGCGTCACGAAAAGGCTTTTCATGTCAGATATGACTCTTAATCCGCCAAGAAAATAGTATCGGATACAAGTGACATTAATACTCCCCTCGGTTATAAGCGACATCAGTTGTTGAGAAATCCCGTCGAATACAAAGACAATGATGTCACACATAACCGACATAATAAAAAATATATATAAAAGAATATAAACTAAATTTATGTTTTGAATAAAAATAAAAATAAACAAAAATGCTCCTTTATCCGACACCCATGCTCATTTTAAAAAATTAAAAAATTAAAATCCATATCTGACATAAATGCTTCCATTGGTAATGTTCTTCAACAATAAGTCTCATTATACAAAGTGTTTATACAACAAAATAAAGAAAACATAATGATTTTATTTTATTTTTAAAAATGGACAATTGGTGGCAAGCCACGGTTATCCACTCCTGCCGAGGGCTGGGAAGACTCACAGAGGCATTTCAACCTCCCCTTGGCCACAAGTCTGGCTTCCACTCTAGCAGCGGATTTCGAACTTGAGACCTCCAGTTTTTAGTTTTAAAGAAGCCTCGTAATCCACTTTTTACCACTAGACCACCAGTTCGTGGTTAAAGAAAACATAATGATAACTTTCCCTTTTTCCTATCTTCTTTTCCTTTTCTTCTTTTCTTCGTCGGTGCTACCTTTCTCCTTTCCCCCTTCCCCTCTTCTCTTTTCTTCTTCTTCTTTCGATGCTCTTCACTGTAGAACAACAATCCATCACATGAGAAAACATGAATTAACAAAATCTCAACAGCAATTGATGCCAAAAACATCACTAAATATTAACAAATTAGATAAAATAAATATGGTTTAAATAGAACAATGTATGAGAAATTTGATAATTAGCAAATTAGTCATAAAAATAGATTGAATTGCACAAAAACTACAAAACCATAATAAAATTAGGGAACTAAAAATTTTTAGTTAACTCAAAAAAGTTGAAACAAAATCCATCACTAATTACCTCAGATAAGCAAAATCCTTTACACATAATAGAAAACGGGAGCAGGAAAGCGAGACATATCTGGTGTTTGACGTAAATCCTGTGTTGTCATCCTAGAGAGAGAAGACGGGGAGATGAGATCGGCGATTGTCATGGAGAGAATGATGGAGGAACTAAATGAAGTGGATAAAAAAAGTATGCTAAGAAGATGAAATGAAAAGAAGGAAGGGGAGAAAAGAAGAAAGGCGAAAGGAGAGAGGAGAAGGGGAGAAGAGAAAGAGAAGGAAAGAAGGAGGAGAGGAAAATGAATGCAGCGAGAAGGAGAAGAAACTGGGGAAGGGAGAAGGCAACAACGCAAGGAAGAGGGAAAGTAGTTTTATTATGTAGAATTGGTAGTATTGTCGGTTAAAACCGACAACAATGTAAAAATGTGTTCGACACACTTTCCTATTGCCGTTGGATAGAACCGACAACACACTTTTCAACGTAAAGAATGGTGGGAAATATCCCATCCAAAATTCGCTCCCAAAATTTGCCACGATTTAAAAATATAAAATAATAATTGTGTCGGATATAACCGACAAGGTTAGTATAAAAAATTTTGAAAATATTTGTGTCAGATATAACCGCCAGAGTTAGTATTAAAATTTGAAAATAATACAATATAATCTGAAACATTACTTACTCATGTTGGATATATCCGCTAGAATTGGTTAAAATTATTTAAAAAATAAATCTAGTGGAGTTAAGGTCCCACTTCATTATTCTTGTCAGAAAGTAATGCACTAATGTCAGATATAAGCGACAGTAGTACTTTGTTATCCGACACTTTTTGAATATGTTGTCGGAAATATTTTATCCGACAGTAATAGTATAAAACCACCATAACTCTCTGACACATTAAAGCAATTTTGTAGTAGTGTGTGGCCTCGTTGTTCAGGGATGACCATTGTGGCTGCCGGTATTGCTCTGTTGCGGCTCTCGTTTATTGTGAGATATCTGTACTAGTGGCACTTGTGCGCTTGGCAATTGTGTGTTCGTGCTTGTGGTAGTCTATTAGGGGTTTACTCTTATTTGTCTATTTGCGCAAATTCACTCTAAATCAATTTGTTGGTTACTGGAGCTATGTACCCAATGAAACCCTTGTATTTGTTTGTGTTGATTAATGAAATACCATATTATCGTTTCTTGTTAAAAATAAAATAAAATAAAATAAAAATTTGAAGACCCGCTCTCTCTTTCTTACTAGCCCTGATTTGCTTGAAATACTGTAAAAATAGCATCACAACTGCAGATACGTTTTTTTCATTCCATATTAGGACTAACTTTGGTAATACGATAGCATTCTCGGTAAGTTTCTCTTTATATGTGGTTCTCGTTTTATCTTTATTCTCACAAAATACTTGTGGAAAGAAAGAGAATATATGCAATGGTGACAGAGAAGTTTTTCTTCTAATTGCGGCACTTCTTATTGGATTTGGAAACTACATGCCGAAATCCCTAGCGGGCTAGCTTCTTATTGGATTTGCATCCTGCACAGGAAGAGATGTACAATTTGATCAGCTTGGTGCCATCTTTTGTTGACTTCAATTCAATTTCCACAGCCAAACTAAACTGATGACCGGCAGATCTCTCACCACCGTGGCAACTTTAAAATATTGTACGCGTTGACTGTTGACCAGCTAGCCACAATATTATATATACAGAAGAAATTAGATTCTCATCTCTTTTTTTGCTACTTCATTGATTAAAACCTTATTCTTTTTTAATTTTTTATCAAGTTTTTTAGGTATTAATAACATCATTAATTATTTCAATAATGCAATATTTTTTATTTTTAAATATATTCCTTTAGTGTTAAAAATGTTACAATTAGTGTACTTATATTTATGGCTAATTTTTGTATCATATATTTTTATTTTTAGTTAGTACCCATTTTTAATTTGCTAACCTTTTTTAATTTGCACCAATTTTTGTTTTCAATTTTAATTTGTACCCATATATTAATTTCTTTTTGTGCCCATATTTTTTAAAGTTTTATTTGTATTTGTGCCCATGTGTTTACAATCACGTGACATTGTATAATTAATCAATGATAGAAAAATTACAAATAGTATATTTATGTTTTATGGCTAAACTTTGTATCATATATTTATATTTTTAGTTTGTACCCACTTTTAATTTGCAATCTTTTTTTAAATTTGTGGTATTTTCTTTTTAGTTTTAATATGTACCCATGTATTAATTTCTTTTTGCGCCCATATTTTTAAAAATTTTCATTTGTACTCATAATTTTTTAATCTTTTATTTGTACCCTAATTTATTTATAATGTACCCATTCTTCTTTATTAATGTACCACTTTGTTATATGTGAAATGTACCAATTTTTTTTTAACACTATGGATACATTCTTTTGCCATTTATTATTTCTTATTGTTACATAGTTTTTATCCATTTATTCAATCAAAATGTTTAAATTTTTTTCTTGTAGCCATTTCTAATAGTATTATAATGAGGGATTTTAAATTTGTAGGATTATAAATCTCATAAAATATCAAACAATTAATGTCAAAACTATAAAAATATAAATAGTAATAGTAATATAATGAGGTGTACAAAGTCAAGGGACTTTGATCAAACTTTGAATACCATTAAGGTTTTAGTCAAAGAGTGTTAGAGTTTAGGAACCGCATCGAAAGTATCTCATATATACACACACACTATTAGAATTCAATATTTTTGGAAAGGCAGCGAAGCAAATGCAAATGGGTGTTTGGAGGATTACAAACTAATTAAGCATATCGGTGTGAGATTTTCTGATATAGTTAAGAATCTGCAGTGAGATGTGATCTTCTACTTGCAAATCTGAGCTAATATATGCAGCCAACGGAGTCCTCCAGCAATATCCAATGGAGTCCGCCTTGGACTACACAATTCCCATACATAAAGAGATACTCATGCTTCCCCACGTATCCAATCAATACATATCTGCGATTTCACACCGGCACTCCTTCCCATCAATATACTGCAGATTTTGCAGTCCATGTCATATATGCATGCGAGTCAATGCATATATTTAGGTCATATAGGGGAATTCGGATTGGATAGCATTGTTCACACATTTATTTTTAGCTCTCACACATTTTTATTAATTTTTTATCATTGATCTTCTTCAATTTATTCGATCTGACGGCCGAAAATTGAAAGGGGTGTGTAAGAAGTAAAAATAGATGTATAGATAACACTACTCTTTTGATACGTTCATATATCAACAACAATATTACTAATATCAACGACGTATATCAGTAATATTAAAATGTTCAAAAGCAAAGCGAATTAACTAGCTTAACTTTTTTTTATATGTTAATATATATCAACAATATAAATAATATCAACGACATATATATCATTAATTAATATATCCACATTATAAAATAGGAAAGTGTTATTGGCGCACTCCAAAAATCTCATTCTACACTCCTCACAAGTGTATTTTTGTTTTCTAATATAGAAAGTTTGAAGTGTGGAATGAGATTTTTAAAGTACTAATAACAATTCCTTATAAAATATTATAGTTAACCGCACAGAAAAATACATTATAAAAATATATAATGCAGCAGCATATACCCAATACCAAAAAATTAATCAAAAGCATATATTGGTATTGTAGTCACAAGTTGTCAACTAGCTAGGGTGATTGATGTTAATTTATGTGTATAAATTGTTTTATTTTTGGTAGAATTAATCCCTATGGCAATATATTTATCTTCTTTCTTAACACTGCCAATTAGCTTAAACAGCACTCACTTGCCAGTCAGCGTACTTGTGATTGAGTTAAACTTTGTGAAGATTCCACGATAATCATATATTTTCCTCATGCAAAAACTTAATTATCCATGTAATTAATTAATTAATTAATTATATTAAGAATAGCGCCGACTATATACATTCTGTAGGTTGGTTGTCATTCTCCCGATCCCTAGAAAGGACGGCCCCAGAGAATCTCAACTGTTTAGTTAGCTAACCTTGAACTGTCCTCTCCAAATTAATCAATTAATTGTGCTTACTAATTAATAATTTTTTAGCTTATGTTTGAAATTACCTGAAGGAAATGGTCGGCTAATTAATTAAGTTATATTTTCGTGAGAATCTCCTAATTAAAACCCTCAATTCTGATTTGTCGGCGTGGGCCAGATTTTTATTGCTAATTACTATTAAATTGTCACTAGTGAGATGGCAATATTTAAATAAAATTAGAAAATACTCCAAAAAAATGGAGAATTATGTTAATAGAAAATAGAGCACATTCGGTTGATGAAGTAGCTAACTTATGTATGTGGATTAAGTAGTTGTTTGACTTGAGAAGGTCCATTGCTCCTTTATCTTTGAAAAAAATATATAAATAATATTATGCAGCAACCAAAAAGAAAAATATAGTATTGTGACAGCCCGTGCTGTCCAAACACTAAGACCCCATTTCCCAATTTGGGTTTTAATTGCTGGGATCGACGTAAGGTTTGGCTGCAGCTTCCCTGGATGTATGCCACCTGGATGTATCCCAGCTTCCCTGGGATCAAGAGTTACCAAGTGTTGCAGTAGAGAGATTTTTTAGTGTGATCGGTACACGGAATGATACATCACGTGTCATTATACAAATGGTAGGATATATGTGTTAAAAAGTTAATAACTTAAAAAATAAAATTTCCCACTACTCCTATTCAAATACGTAGTGTACCATTTGTATTTCTGTCACAATTAAAAATTTCTCGTTGAAGTGAGCCTTGACATCTGCCACGTGTATGACAGTTCAAAACCAGCCACGCATGGGAGGTATGAAATGGCAAATTGGCAATGCATGTACTTCTGCATTTTTTTTTTGTATTTACTTCTGCATGCATTTGCCTGGAAAGCTCAATCATCGGGTGTTAAGGTCCTTCGAATCTGAGACATTTTGGAGATTTTTATTTCAACTTGGTTTCTTCTTGGGGTAAAGTTCACGTTAGGGTTTCAGAACTATAGGAGCGTGGAAAATTGAGTAGAACTGGATAACATTATCGGCTAAGATAAAAATAGTTGAATGCAAGTGGATGCATGGTTGCAACTATTGGTTCATATATATGGAAAATGGTTTGATGGTATTTTTACTTCTGGTATTAGAATTATTTTGATTTTTCACGCTTTTATTAACATATGTGAATTAAAGTATACAAGCTATGTATTACAATTTACAATCCGTAATTTAAGGTGACTTCGGGAAATGCGGATAAAAATAAAGGGAAGAAAAAGAGAGGAGCCAGAAAAGTTTTGGTCTTCATCAGCTCAGAACACCACGAAGAACCCAGTAAATTATGAAGAAGGACAGAGTGGGTCTAGTTTATAATTAAAACTTGTTTTATTTGTTTTTATCCACGTGGCACAAATCTTGTGGTCTCTATGATGGCCATGTAGGCATATATTGGAGGCACTGATGAAAACTATAACAGATGTATGAAAATAAAATGAAATAATAAGTAAATGTATGAGATTGAAAGGTTTTAAAGATATTGTATAAGGTTGCAACACAAATATGATAGAGTCAAATATAATTACCTTAAAATATATATTTAAATAGTCAAGGGCTATGTTTAACAAAACATTAGCTAGAGACGACCTAATAGGTTGACAAACATAGCAAAGGACTAAAACATAGAGAATGGCTACATTTTAGGTAAGAGCTACATGTAGCCTTTCATTTTTCCTTCTACCCCTAATTAGTCTCCAACTCTCCTTCCAAAAAAAAAAAAAAAAAAAAAAAAAAAGGGTTCTTTTAACCTAATTGTTGTTTGTTTGAAGCGCTAAAACCCCGACTACTGCTCATCTCCACCCCCAACCTCCCCTCCCAAATTCGGTTCCCAATCTATCGATTCCTGTCGACGGTGGTAGTTTTTAGAGTTTGGTTTTTATTGGAAAGGTAGCTAGTATACCTCTAACTTTTTTGGAGTTGCTAAAATTAATGTGAATTTGCCATTGCAATTTATTCTATATAGTTTCATAAATAAAGATTGCATTACCGCCAACAACTCCCCAAATTTTTACATTTACTCCAACTCAATATTTTTGCATAATATACCAACTTGATTGGCTCTTTGTAACATTAAATAAGAAGTCTCCCAACAAATAAAAGCAACTTGTGCATTGGGAGTAATTTTTAATTGTGCCGATAACACATTCCGGTACAAATTGTAAAATACATTTGGTTATATTGTATTATGATACTTGTGTATAAGACCGTGTTTCCGGCACACATTTGTTTTGCATTGAGGTTTATGTGCTGTATCCCATTGAACGTTTTAGTTCCATATAGAGTACGGTAATCAACGGATGGTGACGAATGTGTACACAAAGTATTTTTCGGCGTTTCCAATCAACACATTCAAATTTTTGAAACAAGCAATTCAGCAACCATCACAATCACCACAGTCCAGTTTGTATATAACACAGTAATGGACAAAATAAAATGGAGACTAACTTAGATTTATTGACATATATGAAACGCTCGACCAAAGTGATTTAAACGTGTTTGTGTACATTTTTTTTCTTTTTTTACAACCTTACCTTCTTTATATTTTATCTTTACGATAGATAACCTACGTCTACTATATTCTTGTAACATCTCACTATTTTTTGAGTCGACAAATATATTATCTCGCATGTATTTTTGTGTATTTGGGTGCAACCAAAACTTTTAATTCTGCCTAAAAGAAAAAGGAAAGAGCAAGTGACCCTTTACCACAGTAGTGGAAAAGTGTTATGCTCTTGCATGATGCCGTCGGTTCAAACATTGTCGGTGGCTAAGCTAACATTTAACTTACTAACGTTATCGCTCGACTAAAAAAAAAAAAAAAAAGAAGAAAGAAGATCAAGAAGAAGCAAAAGAAATGAGTCAATGAAGCACAAATGCAACAACAACGTTTATCTTTGCCACCCTCACCCTTTTCCTACATATTTTGGACTTATATTTACAATTTTTTATGGTAATTATCTTCTCTGGTATGTTCAGGGTTTATGTGCTAACTATAATCCCCCTCTTACTTTATATTTATTTTGAAATTATTTGCATCCACCTTAATTGTAGAGTACACTACTTTTATAATTAAAATCCTTGATTCTCTTTAAGGGTCACCATCAAATATTGTTTTTTCATCTATATATATCAAACAAATGCAAATCAATTTAATTTATCACATATAGATCATAAGAACGGATTCAGGATTCAAAACTCAAGTGGGCCCGAATTTCATTAGTTGAGTGATTTTTTATAAATTTCGATAGTATCTCATTTGTTTATAAGGAAAACTAATATAAATGGCTTGAAAACTTTGAGCTTTAACAATAAGGACAAAAATAAAGGATAAAATGAATAGTACCATGATTGACTTTTTAATGTAAAAATGTGATTTTCGTTAAAGTGAATAGTACCGGAAGCTTTTCATTAAAGTTCCCTTGTTTCTATGACTTTTCTCATATTTTATAAAACCTGTTAATTGACTTCAAGTATAACATATATAAAACTACATTAATAAATTACGAATTCATAATTAAAATTTCTAGTCGCACAGATTAAGAAAAAAAACAAATAAAATTCACAATTGAATTTCCAATTGTAGCTTGACCGCATATACATATCCCTTCGTAAATTTTCATAAAAAGAGAAATAATAAATGTTAATATATAATTAAGTTGTGAGTCCATGAAGTACCATTGAGAACAAACACTTATAATTACTTAATTAAGTTGTGAGTCCATGAAGTACCATTGAGAACAAACACTTATAATTACTTAATTAAGTTGTGAGTCCATGAAGTACCATTGGGGACAAACACTATTACTTATTTATGGTCAGCTTAGAGGTGATTTTAAAATGGTCAAAAACATTTTTTGTGAAAATGTTTTTTATACCAATCCTTAGTAAAAATCCAAATGAATTCTGAAAAAACACTTGAAGTGTTTCCTATAAGAAACACATATCTTATACTTCTTTCAAAAAACATTTGCTTTTAGAACCCAAGTTCAGTTTTACAAATTTTTTTTAATTATTTTAAAAGTACTTTCAAATAAACGTTTAATAAATGATGAGTACCACGCATTTGAACCAAAGCACATAAAATGAAAGAGCAAAGTACCTGCGTTACTCATGCCACCGACCCTAATACCAAAAATAAACATCGTTTCTCAAAGAATTTTTATGCCAGTTTTATTCTCACTAACGTCTTTGTTTTGACGTGACCATTTTCTAGGGTTTCCTTTTATGTCTTTTTATGCACGAGCATGAACACATTGACGAAGGTCAAAATGTCTACAGTACAAAGTATATCGAATATTTGTTAATATTTTATTAACGTTCATGTACCTGGTGGGTTTATTTGGAAAAAAAATTGGAACAGTCCTCCTGCGTGAATTAAATATATTCCCCGTTGACGTTCTTTGAATTAGGGCATCGCCTCACTCGGCCGGCCAAGAAGCGCCCATAATTCTGAAAGGTTCAGCCCACCAAACTGCATACAGCCGGCAGATGCCATGAGACAAAGACATTTAATTTCTTCTTCTTACTATTATCTTTAATTATTAATTCTTCATTTTAACCACCATTACGTATCATTGTCGTTGATGAGACTGAGAGTAGTATTTCTTAAATTTTATTCCAAATGATGAATTCATCCATACATTGTATAGATTCATGATCAATCAAGGGATAAATCTTCTTGCGTCTCAAGTAGCATAAACAATGATCAATCAAGTGATAAGTCCTTTTTGATAATATATAAAAGGCCTAGTTGATAATTAACTCTGTACAGTGAGAGAATCTCAGACGTATTCAATGCACAATCATAATAGCCTCTTCGTCACTATAGAGAAAACAATCACTATACACTCGTGATTGGGTAGGAGGCGTGTTATGTAGTGTAGTGTTGTCGGTACATGAGAGAATATAGATCATTAGAAGGAAAATAAAAAGAAAAATTATAGAAAACGAAACTATACTAGCTAGATCATTGTATCAAAGTTTACAATAAAAATTGAGGAAAAGTAATAAAGGGGAGGGTAATATAGACCCATATAATAATGAAAGCTCAAGTAGTGAATTAGTGTCCCTCATATGATTATCTTTTGTCATTATATTGATGATATACAGAAAATTGATTGTTAAGTTGGTTGAAGAGTATAGAGGTAGTTGGGGGAAGAAGGTAGTTAATTAAGGTACGTAATTTGGATGATCAGCATGGTGACTCAGGTTTGTAGGGCTTCATTGTCCAACTGATCTAATAATTAACAGAGATTTTAGTTTAAAGGAATATTTGAGATTCCAAGAATAAGTACGTAACTATTGTAAGTCTATTTTAGTGAGGGAATAAAGAGAAAATGCAGCACAGGAAGAAAGAGAGAAGATTGTTGGGAAATTTTTGTGGGTAGTTCTTACCACTTTGTGCATGTATTTATAATAAACATAGCGGGGTTCCTTGTCCAACAAAAAATACAAAGTACAATACAAAAGATCTAGAGCATAATCCTAAGTACAATCTATTAAGATTTACACAATTATACTCTTAAAAAAATAAAATAAGTAACAGTAACCACACTCATCTTTCTCCAATATTCGAAGAGCATGAACCTCAAATTATTGAAAAGGTGATGCTCCGGACATGGTCGTTTTCTGTCACATTGTTACCCCCCATCAACTCACTACAAATTGCATTCCGACAATCAAAACCAACTCTGAACCTCAGCCTTTCCCGTTGACTACATATAAATTTTGTTCATGGTCGCTGAATTATTACATCCATGGTTAAATGATATATTATTTAATTGATTGTTTGAAGAATAAAAAATAATATTATTCATATAGAGAGTTCTTGGACTACCAACTACTTTCAACAACAATACAATACTTCATACATAGACGAAAGAAATATTTCAAATTACCTTGAGGTGTGTTAAAAATTGTAGGAAAGCCTTCTGAATGTGTGACCAAATTGCAGTAGGAACATATTCGCTTGGATTGTTGATAAATTTTGATTGCTTGTCAATTTCGTTGCATAGCTCGTGAAATAATTGATCATAGCATAAATAGGAAATTCTATTAGAGTAACTTCCATCAACTCAATAATGGAAGGAGAAAGATGTAACTTGCATAGAAAATATGTCATTCTTCAAGCTCTAAGGGTTTTTAAGTGATGAGAGATGGCGAGATAATAAGTTTGGATTAGGACATTTCACGATCACAAAGTAATAGTGCTCTATCTCCTCTAGTATTGGGAAAAGAAAAAAAAAACTTCATTCTTCAACAAAACTTAGAAATCTCATGTAATTAATAAATCATCACTAAAAAAATTGTAGCGTAATAATTGAATACAATCACATGAAATAATCAATGTGTACATGTTTGACGATCAAGAGCTTTTTAACAAGGCACATGATTAGTAAGGGTAGGCATACAAATTGGTACACCAAGAACAATTTCTACTTCAAATAATTGGATAGAGTGTCCTTGTCCTCCACTTTGATGAGTCGGTCAGTGGTTCCGTTTTCGGAGTAGTGTACATTGTCTTGTTGCGGTTGCGCTTTTACGATGACTGTACGTTGTCGTCGTCATAGAGTGATAATTTATGTGGTCTTGTCTTCCAACGATGACTTGATGTGGTCTTACTCTCGTTAGTGTGGCCAATATAGTCTTCTCTGGTAAAGATTTGTTGTGTCTATCATTATTTTGCGCAGATTTATATTGGTGATGTCGGTATGTTTGTGTTTGTAGTAGCCGTACAGGGTTTACTTTAATTTGCTTAATTGTGCAAATTCATTCCAGATTAATTTATTACTCTCTGAAGCTATGTACCCGACTAACACCGTTGTACTAATTTTGTTGATGAATGAAAATAACTCTATCGTTTCTTGTAAAAAGAAAATTGTGGTCATGATAATGAAAGTCATTATACCTTGTACAGGATCCGTGAATTTCCTAAATGCATGCATGTTATCGTTGAAAACAAAAGGCTAGCTAGCAATAGCAATATTAGCATGCGGTGGGGCGGTGAAAACAAAAGGCTAACTAGCAATAGCAATATTAGTATGCAGTAGGGGTTAGACTGTTCAGTTTGAATAAGTTTTACCTTTAAACTACAACCGAACCAATTAATTTATACTCAAACTAGTGGAGAAACCAAATTTTCAGTGTTTCATGTTCCTAATGGTTCCCTTCAGTTCGAGATTACACTTTTTACTTTAAAAGTGTACGATATTATTCAGATTTGTTTCATTGAGTCGGTTCTTTGCTCACCCCTGGACCATGCAGCGTTGTGGTCCAAAAAAGAACAGCATGTTATTAATTAGGTGAATAAAACTGGTAAGTTTTTGCAGTTTTGCTCTTCGTGCATGGTATCTATATATACAGAAAGTCGTAAGGTTAGATAGATATCTACACAGATGTTTCAGATCACGGAAAGTATAAAGCTAGAAACAGATAAAGGAAATGGCAATTGTAGCTTGATTATTCGAATTAAAACTAGAACTTCACACTCAATTTAACCAAGAAGCAGCAACAGCAGAAATTGACACTTTTGCTTTTGTGTGTGACAGCTAGCTCTTCTCAAAGTATATGTAATTACAAGTCCCGTTGATTCGACAGGCGATTAACGGAAAAATCTAGCTAGAAAAACATATAGAATAAGACTCAAAAAAACATAAATCTCCAAATAAACATATTTCGTCGGTTGGGGGAGTATAATTTTAGTAGGGTATATGACGAATTAAAAGAACGATCGATTGCAGGAAAGAAAGCATAAAAGAACCACAATGTTGCTATGATAACCAAAATGTTAGATCTAAGAACATATTGTAATCGCTTCTTGATGAATAATATCCATATATCTTTTCTTATATTCAAGCTTGTTTTGTGAAGATAAATCGATAGATTTCATTTTTCAGGAAGAAGCACATATACAACACCCAAAGGGCATCATAAGCTCACTAATCATTATATTCTTCCAACAATAAATATGAAATAAGGTCATGATGTTTCTCAAACCAAAACAGGAACAAGACGGATCCACCGGAGAAGCTCATTTCCCTTCTCTTTTTTCAGAACAAAAGGAGGATACGGACAAAATCGTGTCAAAATGAAGAATGTAGCAAGCAGTGATGAGCAACTCTGTTAGCCTAACGAGTAGAAAAAACTCCAATAATCCCAAGCAGCAAGCTTTTGATTAATCAAACTGAGATAAATCATATACCCTACTAAAATTTGAAAAAAAATATTAATTATATGTTAGTCTTGAGCGAAGAAATAATACAATAGCTTGTATATATCTGATCACATAATCTGTTTTGTCTTCTGTATGTCTTAATCTGTCTTTTCACAATCAATCTAAGTCAAAGAAAAAAGAAACAACAAAGATAATACGACTCTTACGTCTATACATACACACATACATACATATATATATATATATATATATATATATTATACACTCACATACATTGAAAGGGGATAGAAGATGTTCATGTTCTCCTCCCCCACGAGTCACGACTGGATAAGCCAACTTTGTTTAGCCTAATCACGTCTAAGTTCTAACATCATTCATCCAATATTGTATACATATAGCTAAAAAAAAAGGAAAAAAAAAAAAAAAAAAAAAAAAGAAGAAGAAAGATATGTTCTTGATATCAAAGTGGATTGGAATTCAGTTCCGATTCCACTTGAGCTTTCTTTCCAAGATCTTTTTGGGACAAGTAGATTGGACACCATGATTTCGTTTCAACACGCATATCAACTGGGGAATTGGAAATGTATCTGCAAACAGCTCCCTCATCTAGTCTATGCTCCACTCATTTGGAATAAGAAAATAAATTGCTTTGCTGTGATAAGAGTTATTATGCTCTTGCATAGACGACAAATCATAATATGACATGTCTGTATATTTTATTATTTTTAATTTATAAACGAGTTGCGTTTCATATACATGCGAGACAATAATTTGCATACAAAAATAATATATAGCTTTTTCTTAGTCAAAATGATTTCGTTAACACCACAAATCAAGTGGAAGTTTTGGGATTTGGCATGGATACGGATGTGATAATTTGGTATCAGAGCCAATCTTTGGTTGGATGTGTGCCGACGAGGACGTCGGGCCCCTAAGGGGAGTGGATTGTAACATCCCACATCGCCCAGGGGAGTGGATTATGTAAGCTTTATATATATATATATACCCATCTCTACCTAGCACGAGCTCTTTTGAGAGCTTACTGGCTTCGGGTTACATCTGAACTCCGAAGTTAAGCGAGATCGCGCGAGAGCAATCCCAGGATGGGTGACCAACTGGGAAGTTCTCGTGTGAATTCCCAGAAACAAAACCGTGAGGGCGTGGTCAGGGCCCAAAGCGGATAATATCGTGCTACGGTAGAGTCGAACCCGGTATATGGTGGGGTGTGTCAATATGTGTTTTTGTCGTGTCCATTTCGAGTGGTTGTGGTTTTACAAAATCTGTAAACATTCCCAAATAAAAGTAGAGGCAAAGCTAAGTAGATATCATATATTCTATGTTTGTAATGATGAATTTTTATTTATTTTTTTGATAAACTTGCATTTTAGGAATGCACATATTTTATTTCTTACAAGTAACATATCTTTAACATATAATTTTTCATAGTCGAAACTGTTTAGTTTTTTAAAGTTTATGATTCATTTGAACCATAGATCATTTGTTATCCAATTATATCAAATAATGAACGATTCATCATGAATATGTTATTTAATACTCACGTCAATTTATTTTATACATTTGGATATATAAACAATCTCAAATTCAAATCATTTTGATAGATAACCAAATTAAAGTTAATAAATTAAATAGTTTTGGTTATAAAATTTATACGTTTAAGATACATTATTTGTAAATAGGAAAGAGGATCCTCTCTGGATCCACTTTGTAAGGATCCTAGAGATCCTCACATCCTAGCCGTTCATCGTACATCATACGGCCAGTTTTTGTCAGATACTATTTGTGTTTAATTTTAAATAAAAAAAAAAGTCAAATAGGTTCTGACTGCATGATACACGATGAATGACTAAGATGTGAGGATCTCTAGAATTCCCACAAAGTGAATGCAGATGGGATCCAATTCCCGTAAATAGTGGGATCTTGCACTTCTCCCAATAGAAGGGTGCAAGTACTATCCCTTTTATTATGGAGAGAGGATTCTCGTTAAATCTTCTTTGTGATGTGATAAACAAATATCATTTGAGGATCCTCACTCTTTATTATGCAACATGCCAAGAAAAATAATAATATATTAATAAAAGGGCCTTGACAATCACATGGGCTTCAGCGACGTATTCTTTCTCACGTGGCTTGTGCATGGAGTCTGCCTTCTGATGATAAGCCCATTCGACTACGCCCAAAATAGAGTGTTCAGTTGGTTTTGGGCCCAGATACGCAGGGTGGCTGCTGTCGGCTTAAGAAAATACGTAGCTTCAACATTGAGAGCTTAAGGGGGAAAAAAAAGTATAGGTACTTGAGATTCAGTCTAGTGATGTTACTCTTCGTTTATAAGTGAGTGATCCTAAATTTAAATCTCGTGGATCGAGATTCGACACCAATTTATTCTCTTTGTCCCAAAAAAAAAAAAAAAAAAAAAAAACCGAATGGTTAACAATGAAAATTGATTTTATCTTACAACCGGGGGTTCTGATTATTCGGTACAAAAAGTTACAACCCGAAAGTGTATCTAGTTGATATTATCGTTAGTATCCAGCCAATATCACGTCAACCGTCGATCTACAAGTCACTAGTACTTGATCGATATGCAATCAGTACTTGATCGATATGCAGTCAGTACTTGATCGAAAAGTTGTTTGTCATCAATTTAGAGATTCAAAATCCTCCTCTTAGTCACCCATCCCGCGGCCCGTTCCTCCCTCGCCATCTCCGATAGACCATCGGCATCTGCAAAATCGGAGTCGGACCAACTACCACAATAATGCCCAACTCTTCATCCTCATATTGGATCTGAGAGACTTCACTAACTCGACGTCAAGATCATGAGAAGTTAGTAAAGTAAACCGAAAAAGGGGTAAAATTTCCCGAAAAGAGGTCTTAAGGTCCATACGGAGTCGAATGGAGCGAATTCGTACCCTAAATGTCAATCACAGAAGCTCAAACGAACTGTCAAATATCAAAAAGCATGCCCTTGCTGCACCACATATAAGATCAGTTGTAGGAAGACGAAACACTTACGGGTCCGTTTTATAACCATCCGTTTTCAGTTTTTAATTTCATTTTTTGGGCTAAAGATAGACAAAAACGAGGAAAATTAAAAACTAAAAACGAAATGGCTATAAAACAGACCGTAAGATAACCTCGAATCAATATTCAGCTTCAGCATGAAAACTAAAATCACCGCCTTCCTGACTATAGTGATTCAATCATCTAAACAAAAGCTCAATGCCGACTCCGTATTCGGCACTTTAGGGTACGAATTCGCTCCATTCCTCTTCATCCTAAATGGCACTTTCATCCAACTCTATGATTTCCTCTACCATGCTAAAAACTACTCTCTGTATATAAAGCTTCAGCATGCTCCTGGAACATACAGTTCCAAACCCCCTCCGGAAACACGACCCTTAGCAATGATCATCGCTAGTAAATCAAACAACCAAACCCGGAACTGTACCAACTATTTGGGATCAATCACACAATTCATTCCAAGATGATCAATCAAGCAATTCACCCCAAGACAATCAATCGCGCGATTCATTCTAATACGATCAATCGCTGAATTCGTTCCAAGAATGATCAATCACACGATTCATTCCAAGAATGATCAAACACAAAATTCATTCCAAGATACTTAAACACTCGTTCGATTAAAACGAATCAACTAATCACATTACGAGCTCCGCATAAATTTCAATAGCAAACCAGCATTTATTTCATTAAATGAAACGCTGACTTAACAACAAAGTTTAAATCTTTGTCTAAATTCATTCAGCAACAACCATCCAAAGACCCAAACCAAATTCCACATAAAACCATATAAATATACAGTGTGAATTGTGAAACCGCCCGTTTACCATTGCGCTTTAGTAATTAAAGCGTACCTAAACCACGATTCAATCAGTAATCGGCACAATAATTGCTGTACTCATCACGCTCACGCATGTCATTCTCGACCCTCTCCGCCATCTTATCTTCTTCATACCGTAACCCCTCATCCAATGCCAGTGCACCAAGACCTCCAGCCACTGCGCCCACAGCCAATCCGGTGCCCAATCCCATCTTCCCACTCTTCGGCTTCTGATTCTGATCATAATTCGAGTAGTCCAATGGCGCTGAAGGCCCACCAGGTCCACCGGTCCCACTAGGCCCGCCATAGTTCACCGGTCGGTCGAAGAACGGCCTTGGTGGAGGCGGTGGCGCGCTGGAGTAGTACGCGGGATAGTAACTCGAGTACGGATCGGAATAGGAGCTGTAATGGTAAGGCGGAGGCGGTGGCGAAGGCGATGGACTAGGAGCTGAAGCTTGTAAAGTAGAGCTGTAAGGCGACGGCGAGTATGACCTGAAGTCGCGAACAGGCGGTGGGGGCATAGGGGTACCACCGTAAAAATAGCCAGGAGGAGGGGTAATATGGTAATCTGGCGGCAGAGGTCGCTCTCGAACGGCGAGCTTTACGCGGATCTTGCCCTGGGGACGGCCGGAGGGACGGACGAGCTGGAAGGTCCGGATTCGGGTCGAGTCGTCCTGATCGAGCAGGTCCTTGAGTGGGACCCGGAGGGTGCCGACTAAGGGCTTGGGAGTGTCGGAGGGTTTGGAGTGGAAGATTTCGAGGGTGAGGAACGAGTCGTGGAGGGAGAGGGTGAGGGGGACGGTGAACCGCTCGTTCCAGACCGGGCAGGTGGAGCCGGAGTCGTCGGACTTGGTGACCAGCCGGCGGTCGGGGTCCGCCCAGAAGACCGCGTAGGGCTTGAGGTCGCCGTTCTTCCAGTTGACGTTCTTGAGATGCTTGGCGGAGACGATCGTGAGGTCGAGATCGAGAGGCCTCTGCGGCGGAGGGCGGGAGGAAGCCATGAGGTTAGGCGTCTCTGTGCTAACGTGCGCGAGTGGAGAGGGTGCTGAGGGTGCGTAGGATAATGGGAAAGAAGGAGAGAAGGGATTGAATTTTTGTTGGGCCATGGTAATGGGGTAGTCAAAGGGGGTGCGCGCATGTAACATGACGATAATACCCTCCTTTGTATTTTAACTTCTTTCGCAGAAAGTAAATAGAAAAATTACTGAATAGAAAACGCGTTTCTCAAACATATAATTGAAAAGTTACCTTATCACGGAGAGGTTGACATATTTATATTAGTTGTGAGAGTATTAGGGATTAAGAAATTTTTTCGGTAACATGATCTAATTCTAATCCCTTGTTAGCTCGTAATCTTGGATTGGGAGAATTTTGATTTGGACCGCCGTCGAATAGAGAAAAACATAACTGAAACTGAAATCATTATATTCTACATATTTGTCATCATAGGAACGTGAATACAACTGGAAATACGGGGTGAATTTTGTTTATCAAATTACCATACCACTGAATTACCAATTGTACCATACCAAATTTATACCGTAATTTTATTCTAATTAATATTTATACTGAACTATATATTTTTGCTATGATAATGGTATCCAAATCTTATTCCATATCGAACCAATACTATATATGGGGAGCCTTACCCATATCTATAATTTATATACATTGTAATTACTATTTTGGTCACTCAAGTTGGCATAATTTCTCATTTTGATCTTATAATTTAAAAATTAATCAACCTCATCCCTAAAATTTGTTGCTGCGAAACTATTGGTCATTTTGTCTAGTTTATGTCCATTTTAGCATTAAAAGTGGTCATGTACGCTCATGTAATGTAACCAGTATTTGAAGGGCAAAAAGGTCAAAAACCCAACCAACGAAATAAACCATCACCCAGCCCAATTTAATCACCATCAGCTATCCCATCTCCAGCAATCTCTCTTTCTTTTTTGACGTTTTTGCCTCTAAAAGGTTGGTCCCATGTGACAACTTTTGATGCTAAAATAGAAGGAAATTGGACTAAATGACCAAATTGATTTGCTGTAATCAATTTTCAGGAATGAAATTGGTTGATTTTAATTTTATGGACCAAAATAAGGAGTTATGTCAATTTCAAGACTATTTATGAAACTCATTAGACTTTATATATAAAAATAAATTTATAAAGATGGATTTTGGCCCCATAAGATTGTCCAATAATAAAGTGACAATATCACTACTATACCAACCGATTATTCGGTATATTAAAATTTTGTACGATAATGATAATAGGTTTTGTCAAATCAAAAATGTGGCATGATAATTGGTATCGTAACCTAGGTTTTGTCAAATCAAAAATGTGGCATGATAATTGGTATCGTAACCGTATTGAACTCACTCTAACCCAAATATCCTTTCTCCTTTTGATGTGACATGGCCTAATTGGGTTGTTGGGCCATAAATGGTGATGCAATCCATGTACCACAGACACTATTACATTAAATAAGTGCAGCTGAGATTTAAGTAGGGGTGTACTATCTACACACTCTTTATTAATTTATGTTTATTGATTTTCTTCAATTCAGCTGATCTGAAGGTCGAAAACTAAAAAGATATGAGAAAAGTAAAAAGAGGTGTGTGTATATCACATCTCCTTAAGTATTATAATAAAATACATGCATTTTTTGAGTTATATGTACCATGTTTTAAGTTTGCGACTTATGATTATTTGAAATCTTTTAGTTTTCTAGGAGTTGTATTCTAAGTCTTTATTTCATTTGTTTTTTCATATTTCTCGCTTTAAGTTGTAAACCTATAAATACTTGTATTTGTAAAGAGAATAGGAGGAGAAGTTGTTTGAAATATTATATTGAAATTTGAGTTAGAATCTCAATTTTTAAGTGTCTTGCTCTTGTTTAGAAGTTTGTTGCTTTGTTTTTTAAGCTGTTTATGTTGTAGACTGGTACTAGAAACGAAATTATTAAGGTTTTAAGGTCTCTCTTCATACCATAAAATAGTAAACCCCACCTATCTATCCTTTTTATGCCTATTCTATTCATTTTATTTTCATTTTCATTTTTCCACCTCGCTGAATGGGTTAAAATTCAATTTAGCAAGATCTTCTTGGATTTTTTTTCCCTTTTTCTTTTCTTGATTTGTTATTAACTCTACTTGAAATTTGTTTGTTTGTTAAAGTAGTCCTAATTTGGATTTTTATTCTTTTACAAGCCGATAATTTAATCTAAGTTACACGGATGTATAGAGAGGGTTTGGACCCGAGTGCAATAGAACTAATCACTAGCGCAATCAAACACATGCCAACTTGAACATTGATATAATGTGTTTTATTTCATAGTCCAGTAAAATCTCTCTATAATAATAGGAATAATAAAAATTTCGGTCTCAACTTCAACTATTATAGGAATAAACTCCATGGTGTAATAATTTATAATTTTTCGATGTCTAGTCTTAAGGAAAATTGCCTCTATATAGTAATAATATAAAAATATACAATGTCAGAAATAAAAATTTAAGATGTCAGAAGTAAAAGTTTAAGATAAACCAAAATGTTGCTAGCTTCGATGATCTCTTCAATTGAAGCATACACCACTGTTCGAAGATCTCTTCGTATATTAACCGTGGGTGACATAGCTGATGATAGAAGAACCGAATCAGTTGAAAATTGCATTAGATGTATTGTATATATTCACATAAAGTTATTTACAAAGAGAAGCATACATGCACTAGATAAGTATAAAACTTTGTAGCTACACCTCTATTAAGTAATAACCTTAATAACCTCCCTAAAGTTATAAAATTGGGTCGGTCCCAATATCATCACTATAGACTATAGTGGGTTGGTCTCAGCATTATGACTATATAGAGGTTTTACTGACATAACTGAGTAGTTCAAAAAATCAACTGTACAGTTGTAGCCAAGGCCCTTGTGTATGGAATGAGAGTGTGCACAGTGCACTGCAGACTTGCAGTTTGTCAATTTGTCATTATTTTGGTTAAATCAGATCAACCTCTTGCTTGCCCTGCAATGCTTATTACTTCAAGTTTGCTAAGTACATGTGAATGCACTGTTGCTAGATACATAGCTTTTGTATTCAATAAATATGGGATCACGAGGATTCGAACACAAGATATTGGGCGTAGGGTTAAATATGCTTAACCAAAAACGAGCTACAAGTCTGTTGCACAATTGATCATATACAAAGAAAACTGCATCTCATGAACAAGTCCAAAACTGTATTAGAATAATAAGAGGATAGAAAAACTGTATGACATATCTAGCATCAGTAATCGAACCTCATCAGAGTTTATGAGGAACTAATTAACCCAACAATCCTTAACACAGCCATCTAAAAGCACTAAAGACTGGGTGAAGAAAACAAAAATAAGGGTGAGACAAGCAAATTAACTAGCCAGGAAAATATTTAATTAGGTGCTATATCTAGTCGGTTGACTTAGTAACATGGACAAGATTATGTATCCTTCAGCCTTCAATCCATGCCCTCCGCTCTTCACAAGTCCGAACCGGCCTTTTATTTCCTCGTTCATCTTCGGCAACCGGATTCGAGTCCTGCTCACGGACTTCCCGCGGGAGGTTCCTGGCTCAGACTTGTCCCCGGGCCCGACGACCTCCACATGCAAGAATCCCCAGCGCAAAAGGCTAGCCCCGAACTTGATATTCACTCTTCCGTTCCATTTAGGGTTTGGTAACCCGTAGACTTTTCCCGACTTGTACTCGTTGTCGGGCTCGACCCAAACGACGACTTTATAACGCCTGTCATCGCAGGGTATAGTGCTGTGGCTAGGGTTGTCGATGTCCTCGGCATGGGAGACGTGGAGGCTCAAAACTACTGGGGCTTCTTGGTTTTCCAACGAGTAGTCATCTTCTTCCACGGAGACTCTGTTCTTCTTTAGGGCTCTGCTGCCGCAGCGAGTGGTGCCATTGTTGTTACAGTGTGCCATCTTCCTCGTCATATATGCAGCAGTACGGGTAAAAGAAGAGTTAGTTTTATGTGTATATATGAGTGAGAGAGAGTTGATCTAGGGAAGAATTTATATGGCTAAGGAAGTCTTAGTTGGGCAGGAACAAAATAATTAATGACCTAATTGGAAATTTACAATGACAAAACCTTGTTCTCTCCCTCGTGCTTTCTCTCTCTCTCAATGTTTATCTGATACGGACTCTAGGTTTTCGTTACATCAAGTTGTAGCAACTCCGGCTGCCATCCTTTGGGCCTATTATATGTGAATTACTGTTTTGGGCTCCCGTTTTCTTTTTATTCAAACAGTGTTTTAGTGCACTGCCTGTCAATATTAAATATTTCTACTGTTTTTATTCAAACTCACCATATATAAAGTAGTGTACGCTACAATTAAGGTGGATGCAAATAATTTCAAAATAAATATGAAGCAAGAGGGGGATTATAGTTAGCACATAAACCCTGAACATATCAGAGAAGATAATTACCATAAAAAAATTGTAAATATAAGTCCAAAATATTTAGGAAAAGGGTGAGGGTGGCAAAGAATCAAAGATATATGTTGTTGTTGCATTTGTGCTTCATTGACTCATTTCTTTTGCTTCTTCTTGATCTTCTTTCTTTTTTTTTTTTTTTTTCTTTTTTTTTTTTTAGTTGAGCGATAACGTTAGTAAGTTAAATGTTAGGTTAGCCGTCGACAATGTTTGAACCGACGCCATCATACAAGAGCATAATACATTTCCACTACTATGGTAAAGGATCACTTGCTATTCCCTTTTTCTTTTAGGCAGAATTAAAAGTTTTGGTTGCACCCAAAGTACACAAAAATAAATGCGAGATAATATACTTGTCGACTCAAAAAATAGTGAGATGTTACAAGAATATAGTAGACGTAGGTTATCTATCGTAAAGATAAAATATAAAGAAGGTAAGGTTGTAAAAAAAGAAAAAAAAAGTACACAAACTCGTTTAAATCACTTTGGTCAAGCGTTTCATATATGTCAATAAATCTAAGTTAGTCTCCATTTTATTTTGTCCATTACTGTGTTATATACAAACTGGACTGTGTTGATTGTGATGGTTGCTGAATTGCTTGGTTCAAAAATTTGAATGTGTTGATTGGAAACGCCGAAAAATACTTAGTGTACACATTTGTCATCATCCGTTGATTACCGTACTCTATATGGAACTAAAACGTTCAACGGGATACAGCACGTAAACCTCAATGCAAGAGAAATTTTTTAGTGTGTCGGGAACACGGTCTCATATACAAGTATCATAATACAATTTAACCAAATGTCACTACTACAATATTAGCTTTAGGTGGCGGATGATGGTGTCGGATATTTGACAAATCATGTCGGATAAATTATATCCGACACATCATTTAATTAGTGACGGATATTAGAAAAATCATGTCGGTTATAACTGACAGTATTTTTTAATCCTTTTTTAAATACTTTTGACAAATTCTGGTGGTTTTTAAGTTAATGGTGGCGGTTATAACCGACAGAAATTGACTATTTTATTATTTTACTTTCTGACGGTTATTATTTTAGTATTCTGGCGGTTATAACCGACAGAAATGAAAATTTTATTACTTAAAATGTTATATTGATTAAAATAAATAAACACATATTTAAAATTTTTTTTTCACTCATGATCCTAAAGTCTAATGAACCCAATTCCCACAAGCCATAAATTTTCTGAGAGAATAATAACAACATACTACAATCTGAAGCTCTATCATTTTTGTAATAAGGATTATGCTCCCTCATAGGCAAGCAACAAGATACAAAGAAATTCAAACAATTTTTTTCAATGCGTCGCAAAGCACATTGTCTGGCACATAAACATACATGAACATCTGGTGTACTCTATCATGTTTGATTTTATTATTTTAAAATGTTATATTGATTAAAAATAAATAAATAAACACATGTTTTAAAAATTTTTTTTTCACTCATGGCCCTGTCTGATATAACCGACATGAACAAAGCAAAATTTTGGATAGCCGCCAGAATAATTTCTGAATGGTTTTTTTTACACATGCTATCTCGGAGAATATACAAACATATTTGAGGGTTGGATCGTCGAAACTAGTTTCGTAGAATGCATATCCTATCAAATTGATAGATTTAACAAACATTTAAGAATTAATGTTATACTTCCATTAAGTATAAAATAAGATGTATCCACTAGTGTAAATATTTTAAATTGATCGAAGATCGAATTCATTCATTGCATTCTTATAGGGTTGAGGAGTGTAGCTGTAAAAAATCATCAAAATCGGAGCTAAAATAACCGTTCAATTGTGATTTTTCGTTTAAAACCATCGAAAACTTTTGTTCTGTTACCTAATATCTGAATGTTTGTTTTTTGCGATTTTTTACGTATGTGATATCGGAGTGTGTACAAACAAGTTTGATGGTTGGATTGTTGAAAAACATTTTGTAGAATGCGTATTGCATTAAAACGGTAGATTAAACAAACACTTAGAGTTAATGTTATACTTCCCCATCAAGTATAAAATAAGATTTTGTGGTTTCCAATACTGTAAATATTTTCAATTAAAGATCGAATTTGTTCAATGCATTCTTATAGGGTCAAGGAGTGTAGTTGTAAAAAATCATCAAAATTGGAGCTAAAATAACCGTTAAATTGTGATTTTTTGTTTATAACCGTTGAAAACTTTTGTTCTGCTATTTAACGTCAGAATGTTTTTTTTTTACAATTTTTTACATATGCAATATTGGAGTGTATACAAATAAGTTTGACGGTTGGATCGTTGAAAAAAGTTTCGTAAAATACATATTGCGTCCAAACAATAGATTAAACAAACACTTAGAGTTAATATTATACTTCTATTAAGTATAAAATAAGATTTTGTGATATCCACTAGTGTAAATATTTTAAATTGAAGATCAAATTTATTCATTACATTTTTATAGGGTCGAGGAGTGTAGCTGTAAAAAATCATCAAAATCAGAGCTAAAATAACCGTTAGTGATTTTTCGTTTATAACCATCAAAAACTTTTGTTCCGTTACGTAATCTCTGAATGTTTGTTTTTTACGATTTTTTATCTATGCAATATTGGAGTGTATACAATGCAATATCAGAGTGTATACAAATAAGTTTGACGGTTGGATTGTTGAAAAAAGTTTCGTAGAATGCATATTGCGTCAAAACAATAGATTAAACAAACACTTTGAGTTAATATTATAATTCTATTAAGTATAAAATAAGATTTTGTGGTATCCACTAATGTAAATATTTTAAATTGAAGATTAAATTTATTCATTACATTCTTATAGGGTCGAGGAGTGTGATTTTTTTATTTTTTACGAATGCGATATCGGAGTATGTACAAACAATTATTTATTTAATTTTTAAAAACGTATTCTATTTAAATACATATTATTTATTTATTTATTAAGCCAAACGATTATTATTTTATTTTTTAAAATCGTAACAAAATTTTGGGGGGATTTGTGCCGTTATTTTTTTTAACCGACAGTATTGAAAATTTTATGTTGGTTTTTATTTTAAAAAAATGTTTCTATTGGTTTTAACAGATAATAATGAAAAATTTCCACATTAAAACCCCTTCATCTCTTCCTTGCACCGGTCTTCTCCTTCCCCCTTCCTTCCCCCTTTTCTCCTCTCCGCATTTCCTTCTTCTTTTTATATTTTTTGTTTGCATTCTCCCTTCTCCTATTAATTTTCAAATAAGAGAAAAACCAAAGCAATGCCGGCACAGAAACGCACCCACGAGGCCATGGAAGATGATCCTCCTCAGAACTACCGAGAAAACAGCCACGAAACGCCCCAAGACGAAGAGGGCAAAAACCCAAATCTTATCTCATCGATCAGGTACATGCAAATTTTCGATTTTTTTTCTTCAGAATTTTGGTTTTGGGTATTTGAAGAAATGGGAAAGATGGGATTTTGAGAATGTGTGGTGACGGAGAGCAGCTGAAACGCGGCCAACGGCAAGATATGGAGGTCGTTTTGGAGAAGAAAGATGCTGCTAATTGGGAAGGGAGTTGGAAAAAGTTGAATTGGGTATTGGGTATTGATTGTTCTTATTGTCATGCTTGGGAAATTTTGTGTCGTTTCCGTTGATTGTGTAAGTGTTTGATGTTTGAATGTTGTGTGTGATTTGGGATCTCCATCTTTTCTTCGTTCTTCTATTTATGGAAGATGTGGGTTTTCTCTTCTGTGTTTCTGTTTTCTCTTCCATTCGAGCTCTTCCTAACCTTATGGCATGCGTTCTTCTGAGTAATATTGGAGCATCCATTACAGAAGTAGCACAGGATGCTCTTGTTGCAGAGTAAGGCCAAGAGAAAAATATGGCTGGCCTCCAGTCTTATGCATTCATGGCAGCAGCTGCTGGTGGAATCCTTGGCAACTTAATAGGTGGATATTTCTTGATGAAAACGCCGCCCAGAACCATGTTTCTTGTATTTGCAGTTTTACTCTCTACTCAACTTGCAATTTCGTTGAGAATACGAGAGGAATCTCTTGATTTACCACAATTACCAGATGACAATCTTATAAGAAAACCAATCTTTGAAAGTATCAGGAAACAATTTTCTGAGTTGCAGATGGGTATTCAAAAGGAAAGTATAGCTCGTCCTTTTATTTGGATTGTAGCTTCTATTGCCATGGTCCCAGTCCTCTTCTGCTATCAAACACAAAGTCTACATCTCGATCCTTCAAAAATTGGCATTTCTCGAGTGGTCGGCCAGTTGGTGCTTCTTTTCAAATGTCCTTTTTTATATTTTTTTTATTATTAATATATTTGATGTTGGTTTTATCTGACAGAGAATGCACTTAGTTATATTATTAATATATTCACTGTCAGTTATAGCTGATATAAGTTATGTCGGTTTTATATATTTTTTGTCGGTTTTATCTGACACAAATTCTGTCGGTTTTACATATTTTTTTGTTGGTTTATGAGGAACTAATTAACCCAACAACCCTTAACACAGCCATCTAAAAGCACTAAAAACTGGGTGAAGAAAACAAAAATAAGGGTGGGACAAGCAAATTAACTAGCTAGGAAAATATTTAATTAGGTGCTATATCTGGTCGGTTGACTTAGTAACATGGACAAGTTATGTATCCTTCAGCCTTCAATCCATGCCCTCCGCTCTTCACAAGTCCGAACCGGCCTTTTATTTCCTCGTTCATCTTCGGCAACCGGATTTGAGTCCTGCTCACGGACTTCCCGCGGGAGGTTCCTGGCATGGACTAGTCCCCGGGCCCGACGACCTCCACATGCAAGAATCCCCAGCGCAAAAGGCTAGCCCCGAACTTGATATTCACTCATCCGTTCCATTTAGGGTTTGGTAACCCGAAGACTTTTCCCGACTTGTCGGTTATATCCGACACAATTTCTGTCGGTTTTAGAGTATTTTCTATCAGAAAATTCATTTCCTGACGCTGGCAATTCTGACGCTTATTATATCCGCCACTGGATCATTTTCTGTCAGATTTTGCTTAATATTTGACAGTAATACACGTTTCTTGTCGATTATCATAGCGCCACTAATAAATGGTTTTGTAGTAGTGTGTATTTTACAATTTGTACTGGAAGTGTTCTCAGCACAATTAAAAATTACTCCCAATGCACAAGTTGCTTTTATTTGTTGGGAGACTTCTTATTTAATGTTACAAAGAGCCAATCAAGTTGGTATATTATGCAAAAATATTGACTTGGAGTAAATGTAAAAATTTGGGGAGTTGTTGGCAGTGTTCTAGTACAATTTAGAGTAAAATTCAAGTTTAAGTACGTTGCCTGCCTCTCACCACAAGAACAAACCCCGATCTTTTTCTTTAATTCATAGAGACACCTTCATGAAAACAATGAAATCAGAATCCGCCCGGACCCGGCCTGATCAACATCCGCTGCGGCATATTAAACGGCCGCGACTTGCAGAGGCAGAAGAATCAAAGCCGGCAGAGGCGCGCACAAAGAGCTGTACCTGTACTCAAGCCTTTATAATAAAAAGGGATTTTAGAATTTTCACTAAAATAAGTTTCTTTTATATTTTAACATAAATGGTTTTCTAAATTCAATTTAAGTCTTTATTTTAAAAACTTACCATTTAAATATTTCTACTGTATTTATTATTTACAAACTTACCATTCAAAATTCTACATGTTTATTATTAAAGTTGTTTTTTGCTCTAATCATATTAATGGATAAAAAATTATTCCAAATTTAAATTCTTATAATTAAAAAAAAAAAATCAATGCTTATGAGCGTTATAACAAACTTATGTTAGCAAGTCAACATCAATACAAAAACAATTATATTTATAAAAAAACTTAAAAGTACGGAAGTATCAATACATAAGTATAGGTACATAAGTATCGATACAAAAATATTGGTACATAAACTTTGGTATACAGGGAGAAATTCACGCACTAAAAACAATAGATAATAATATATGACTTTTCTAATTATATGAACTTAGTAATTATCAGTGTAGTATATGTTCTTATTAGTTTAATAATTATCAGTGTAACTAAGATTTTTGTTGCTTATTATAATCAATAAATAATGTACAGACAAAAAAACTCAATAATTATTACAATCTAATTAATATAATAATATCTGAAAACTATAATTAAATGTCAAGGACTAGAATTGGTTTTTAATCTTAAAGAAGAATTTTTTTTTTTGAACAAATGATATTATCTACTAAGGGTAGGAGGTGGGCTTAGCCTTATAATGGGCTAGCAATAATATGGTTTAAATTCGCCTTCGGCAAGAATCAAACCTAAGGCTTCTCACTTACAAGTGAAGAATAATATCATTGGACTGTGGTACTAAGTGGCTGAAGATTTCATTTTAAGAGTGATACTTTTCAAGGATTATAATGAAACTTTCTGTAATAGAAACCTGCCCATGTTCTAACCTATACACTTGTATGCTAAAAAGATTAAAACCCTTGTTGGCAGGATATTTTACTTGGATTAGGAAAGACTCGTATGCATGGTAACTTATAGAAAATTGATTGTTAGTATTGTACATGTTTGTTACTTTCTTAAATTTGATATGGACTAGCAGTTTTGACACTTCTCATTTCTTTAATTAAATCTTCAAATTACACATTTTACGGTTTGAAATGCATTGATTGAACAAAGAGTCCAAAAATTGAATATCAATTATATCTCATCAAGAAGTACATGTCACTTAGTATTACAATCTAGTAATATTTCTCTTCATTGTAAGTGAGAGGTCTTAGGTTCGATTCTCGCCAAAAGCAAAGTCACTGACATCAAATTTTAAATCAAAATCTCAATCTGAACAAACTTAACTAGTTAGCTTACTCATATAAGCTTATATGTTGACTATGTTTCATAAAATAATAATAATAATAATAATGTGTCCTTCAGCTTTCAGTACATGCCTTTCGTTCTTTACCAGTCTAAACTTGCCTTCTTTTTTCTGGCTCATCTTCGGCAACGGGGTTCTAGTCCTGGTGACACTAGATATCCCACAGGAGGTCCTGACTCAGACTCGTCTTTCTCGAACCTTAGGACATCCATGTGCAGAGATCACCATCCCAAAAGGTTGGCGCTGAGCCAGATATATACCTGTCCATTCCATCAAGGGTTTGGCAAGCCGTAGACCAACTTCGACTCGTACCTTTACCAGGTTCAACCCATAGGACACTCATAACGACTTGTCAGTATAATTAGCACTCCTCTTCTTCTTCTGCAGATTTCCTCTTTAGGGCTCTGGTCCATCGTCGGTACAAGTTAGTTGTTCCGTTGTTCACATTATCATGTGCCCTCATCATCCTTGCCGTAGCCAAACTGTATGAAAAGAATGTGTTCGTGTATGAGTCAAAGGGGATAAAGTTGATGCACATAGGAAATAAGATATAATTACGCAACGCAGCTAAGGTCGAAAGAAAACGAAAAATAAAAGCAGAAATAAGAAATCATGTCTTACTCACTCATTCTTATAAATTGTCTGGTAAATCATGGATCCGATGTGATGTCCCCGATTCATCATTTGAACCACAGCATGTTTATGCTTGAGTTTCTTCTTGTTCGAGAGGAGAACGATGCATTCGTTTTCTTTCATTTCTCTCCAGAACAAGGCCAAACAAGATATAATCTCAACCTAATAAGTGTGTTTGAGAAAGGATTACAGTGATAGCCAATTTATAGAGGTGTCTAGGTCAGGCAGGTTGGCCACGCCTTAAAGCGTTGCCAACATGGTAATCTTGGATTGGTCAATTCATGTCTGAAATGCACGGTGATTGCTCAACCATGTCATACTGACTAACTAGGAAAATGATGTGGACAGCATGTTTTACCTAACAATTTCCATATATATATATATATATATATATATATATATATATATATATATGTGGTGTGTGTATTTTATGTTCCTATTATGTGGACGCGAAATGTTTTACCTAACAATTTCCATATATAATATTCAATATAAATGGTACTTACTGGGTAATTAACAAGAAATTGGGTGAACATGGCTGGATACACTATTTAATTAAAATGGATGCATTATTTAGTTTGTTGATAGATGCATGAATATTTTATGTGAAATCTGTTTGGAGAATTTATTAATGTAAGATTTATATGCTGGCCAAATATTAATTTACCTAAACATTTTCATATAATTTTTTTTAAAACAAGTAAGATATTTAATGATATGATTGAGCAAATACGTATTATATGGAGGATAACTAGTCTCTTCCTACACAACACGCGTATCTACATGCTATGCGTGTGACAATTGACTCTTTTTATTTTATTATTTATTTTTTGTCTGATAATATAGTATTTATTGTTTTTATTTTTATAATTTTACTTGTTTTAGTTATTATTATTTTTTATGAAAATATGTTTTAAAAAATAACAACCTTACTAACTACGCAGTCTCGTGCGTGATTTTTTGTTTAAAATCATAATGGAAGAATGGCAATTTTGTGATTATGAATGCTTCACATTTTTTGCTTTCTTTTTTTATATACTAACTACCCACACTTCTGCCACTTAATACTACAATCTAGTGATATTTCTCTTCACTTGTAAGTGAGAAGTCTTAGGTTCGATTCTCGCCAAAGGTGAATTTGAACCATATTATTGCTAGCCTATTGTGAGGTTAAACCTACCTGTCACATCCCGGCCTGGGCCCCCACCACATCTCGGGCTCGACTTCACCGAACTTCACCGTAGCACGATATTGTCTGCTTTGGGCCCCTACCACACCCTCACGGTTTTGTTTCTGGGAAGTCACACGAGAACTTCCCAGTGGGTCACCCATCCTTGTGACATCCCGTCCCGGAACTTTTGAAACGCACGTGTGAATTTACGATGTTGCCCCTAGTTCGTTTTTGGCACGTTGTGGGTTGTTTGTGTGGGGTGGCAGGTGTTGGACAACTCACACACACACTGCCACACTCTCCCTCTCCCTCTGCCTCTGTCCCGTGTCTCTCTCTCTTTCTTCCCTTCTTCTTCTTCTTCCTTCGACGTACGGACAAACGTCAAAAGCACCCAAACCATCACAGATCGAAGGAACCAATTACACCATTCAACCCGTGAGGTCGAGGCGAGCACAACCATACCATTTTCAGGTAGGAACCTCAACGTTTTCACGTCGATTCAACAATGTCCGTTTTGAGTACTGTTCATGCAAAAATTATACGTTGAGTTTTTGAACTTTTGAAGCTTGTAGATGTGTTGGTGAGGTCCCAAGGAGCCTCGGAGTGCTTCGTTGGACAAAATTGGACGTCTGGATCGTCCTGTTCTAAGTTGGCCGGTTTTGGAGAAATTGCACAGGTATAATCTCTTAGTTTTAGCCCTTAAAACTTGTTGGGACATGTTCTTCTAGTCTAGGGCTTTCATTTGGTCCAAGAATCACGAAAAACGGATGAAAATTGAGCGAGAAAACCTAAGTTGCAGGTTTTCCCAGTTTCCGGCACCGGCGACGTCGCCGGCGATCGAATGAAGAAGGCGACGGAATATTCCGTCAACTCTGACGGAATATTCCTAACGCCGTTAACGGATCCGGTTAGATTTAACGGAATATTCCGTCAGTTTGACGGAATATTCCTGACGACGTCTGTTGACACCGTCAGTGTGCCTGGCACGTGGCCGCGCGTGGGAGGCGCGTAGGTCCGTGCCTGTGCTGGCGCGTGGGGGCGCGTGCGGGGTCCAAAAATTATTTTAAAAATATGGTTGTGATCCTGAGGTTGTGTAGAGCACGTTGGTATATTCATTTGTCCATTTTGAGCAATGTATGAGAAGTTATTACGAGAAACGGGTTATGTGCTTTAAAGTTAACGTTTTTATAGTTGTTTCGCATCTAGGTGACACGTACCCAGAGGACGAGCGTGCACACGCGAGACAGGGGGGCTACGACCCTTCTACATACCAGTGAGTGGGCTTTTGTTTTCCGTATATACCTATATACATATCAATTCCCAGAAATTAGTATAAATGCTTCGTTATATGCCATTTCTTTTATATATAATTGGTGGTTATGCATGAGTAGTGGCATATACGATTAATTACATATTCAATTATGCATATGTCATATATATTTATATGTGGGTGTTGTGGAGGCATAGGTAAGTGCCAGGTAAGCGTTATTTAACGATTGCATTAAATAGTGGTTAAAGATGCTTAGAGAGCTCATAACCTGCACCCCCGGTGTTAGTGCTCCCGCCCAGAGTAGGGCACAGTCCTTCACGTGTTGTTCACCTCCCGCACCATACGCTCAGCTTGGATCCAAGTTAGGTGCATAGGCTTGTCGTACAGACCACATTAGGTGGTTCCGACTCGTAGGTGACCCGCGACTATTCGCACAGTCTTCACGTGATCGTAGCACTAGAGCGTATATATATGTTACACCCAGGCTTGTCGTACAGACCACTTAAGGTGGTTCCGACTCGTGGACAGGTTTAGATATTGAGATTGAGATTTGAGCTCTAGATGTAGCCGTACAGGTCACGTTAGGTGACTCCGGCTGCCAGATGTTATGACGTTGATATGATTTATACCTGGGCACTTACATTCATATTATGGCTTTGGCATGGCATATTCTTGAGCATGATTGGCATATTTATACATACGTATATATGTTTATTTTCTGGGAAGTATACAGGTTTTACGGCGAGGGGTTAGATTGTATTTTGCTAAATGGTTTTCAAAGAGCTTTGTTTTTGCCCACTCACGCTTTTGTTTTGCGCCCCTCCAGGTTCTAGTTGCTTAGCCGTTGCGGTGGTTTCCCTTGAGAGCTTTTCGGCGTTCTGACAGACACTCCACATTGTAGGGTCGCCTTCGGGCGTACTACTGTTGTCGTTTTATTTGGACTGCTATAGACCTGCTCTGAATTTGTATCGCACTAACTAGCACTTATTCTAGTACTTGTATGCTAGTTTTTAATTATTCGTACTTTTATATTACTACTTACTAGCTTCCGCACGTGCACATGGCTACGTCACCTTTGTGTGACGGCCAGCACGCTCCGATCTCGGTCGGGGTGTGTCAATCCTGCTATCCACACTTGCACTACATGGGTATTTTTTTAATTTTCTGAATTTTTTTTTCTTTTAAAATTTTAATGAAATAAGGGCAATTTTGAAATTATAAAAGTTTTACTTTTTGTTCCTTCTTACTTTATATAAAAGAAATTGTTATTTGCACTCTAAAAATCTTATTCTACATTCCTCACAATTGTATTTTTTTTATAATATGGAAAGTTTTTGGAGTGCTAATAACAATTCCCTAAATAAATAGTACATAATTATGTAACAACAAATTAGGTATTAGGAGTAGGTTACTTAAAAGTCACAATGCATGAACATTTCATATTCTTTGGAAAAAAACATATTAAGCTATTACTATAATCATATAATTTGGATAAACGGTTATCTATAATTATTATTTGCCAAATTTATATAGGTGAATAATCACGGATTTTCTTAATTACAATTATTTTGTCTGTCCTTATCGTTCACTAGTTATTTCTACATTTTATGTTTTCTTTTCAAGTGGTAATATGGGTGAATTTTGTCATTGTTATTAGCTTTATTATGTTTTCAGATCTTTAGAATTTATCCAATCATAGGATCTTGAAGATTCCATATTTACTTTGCGGCTTTTTAGCGAAAATGTCTAATTGACATAATTTTTCATTTTGATCTTTGAAATTTGAAATTGATAGAAAATGTTCCTGAGTTTGTTCACAATTAATCATTTTGAACATTCAGTGAAAAATGCCTCTTAAATAAGGATAAAATAACAAAAATACCCTCAATTTTGTCAAAACACCATAGCCTATTGTTTATTAAGATGAGATTATGTTTGTCATTTTGGTCCTTGTTTAACAGAATTTTTAACAAAATGATTAATGGTGGTCAAACTTAGGGACCACTTCTGTTGATTTTAAATCTAAGAGACCAAAGTGAGGAGTTATGTCAATTTCAATGACCATTTTTTGCTAAAACGCCCTACTTTTCTAGTTCAAAGAATCAAAGTAATTAAGCATCATAAATATGCATATCATTTTAGTTTTTCTATCATCAAGAAGTCCAAAATTGGAATTAGAATAAAAGAAATTGTATGAGTACCTCATATTTAATGAAGAACTATCTAAAAATCCAAAATCTCAATAACAATCTAACTAGTTAGGTCACTCATCTAAGCTTATATGTTGACTATGTTTCATCGACAAAAAAAAAGCCCTTAAGCTTTTAGTACATGCCCTTCACTCTTTAGTCTTTACCAGTCCAAACCGGCCTTCTTTTTTTCATCTTTGGCAACGAGATTCTAGTCCAGCTCACACTGAATGTCCCATTGAAGGTCCTTGGGTCGGACTCGTCTTTCCCAAACCTTAGCACCTCAACGTGCAGAGATCCTCATCCCAAAAGGTTGGTGCTGAGTTGAAAATACAATCGTTGATTCCATCTAGGTTTAGCCAGTCTATGATTCGACTCGTATTTTTTATCGGGTTCAACCCATAAGACAAGTTGGTGTTGAGAATCAATGTCAATTGTAGGTGAAGTAGGTGGATGTTGTAGGTGAAGTAAGAGTGTGAGGTTGGTGAAGTAAGTGGAGGTTGTAGGTGAAGTAGGTGGATGTTGTAGGTGAAGTAAGTGTGTGGTGTAGCTTTCATTTGGTTTGC